>NW_026607374.1:0-192500 GCF_029890125.1 Rhinichthys klamathensis goyatoka
GTCCATGAAAAAATTTCACTATACGTAATGCATCATTTTAATAAGGACTGCCATATTTTTATCAATAGCACACAGGGGAAGTGAGATATACAGAGATATTGGGGGCTGGGTGATGGAGAGAGTGCAAGTAAGCCTGTGGAGAATCTAAAACTGTCAGCTTTCAGTATGGTGTGGGGCACTTGATATTCAGGCACAGTGACTGTCAATCTTCCCCACAGAGAGATCGATAAATGACTACGAAGAGAAGGAAAACTTTACCCCGGGCTAGTGAATAATCAATATCTCTGTAGGTCTGCCTAATTAAACTGCCACATTAATATATCTTTCAGTGAAATGTATACGCAAATGTAAAAGACGTATAGGCATTAGTGTGTTTCCTGAAATATACTATTAGTTTTGAATATGGATATTTATGTGAAAAGGCACTTGCATCTAAATGTCAACACCTTGCTTGGTGTGCTTATTTTATTTGATTAATTTTATTTCCCTCTGAAACTAAAACAAGACCGGAGAAAAGGTATATTGTATTTCAAATGCTTATTTGAATTTTTTTTTTTTTGACACACACTTTTATTTCCCTCTGAAACTAAAACAAGACCGGAGAAAAGGTATATTGTATTTCAAATGCTTATTTGAATTTTTTTTTTTTTGACACACACACACACACACACACACACACACACACACACACACACACACACACACACACACACACACACACACACACACACACACACACACACACACACACACACACACACACACACACACACACACACCATTATATATTCAGTTCAATTAAGAATTTGTCAGACTGATTCAAACCAGTAACAATTCATAAAATGAATCAGTTCATAAGAGTCATTTGTTCATAAATTGGACTACACACTTCCTGCAGAATGTGTTTGATTAACTAAAAAAAATCTGCTCAAAAGTTTGTTCAAAATGTTTTTGTTTGTAGGACTAGAATGTAGCATGTTTTTAACTCATTGAAATAAATCAGCCCATAAAAATCACTTCTTCGCAAATCAGGATACACTGGTCCCGCTGCATGTTTTTGATTCACTAAAAAGAATCGGTTATAAGAGTAATTTGTTTGTGGATCCTGCTGTACCAAAATGATCCTGCTGTCATTTTGTGTTGCAGCCTGCAGAACAACTCAAGACAACAGCCATTTCTTTTCACTATTTTTTTTGCAGCACAAAATGACTTTCTTTCATTACATTCAATACAGACTACAAACTCAAACTCATTCACAACGCAACAAAAAGGCAAAATATGATTTGTTTTGCCCTTTTGCTGATTTTTTTTGCAGCAAGCTATGCGGTATATTAGACACACACACAAAAAAACCTTAGTATAAAGCATACAACTCTGATGTATTTAAATGCTTATCAGTTTTTGCATTTGAAACAGACACATTTAGTTAGAATATCTGAACAGCCATATTTATGTAATTCTTTTTCCCGATAAACACAACAGCATGATTGTGACATCACTTCATGGAAAGGATCAAAGCTTGTAGCACTTCTAGATTCTATTTCAGTTTATTTTCATGCTTCCTAGCACCTCCGGATTGAGCATGTGGCTTTTGGCCCCAGATTAGCATAGAAGAAGGAAGCATTAATATATAATTTATTGATGAGGCTACAATATGCGGCTGAAGTGGACTGGAGCGTGGAGAAATCCCTCAAAACTCCCTTACGTCTGCAATATGCACACGCCGCCATGTCTTCATTTACACACTTCATACATACTAATACGTCTTCTATTTTCTCCCAAAGCCTAGTTTATAGCAGTGGACGAAGCAGAGAGAATGTGGCCGGCTCTGTAACTAGCACAGGAGGGAGAGATTTCCATGGGGAAAAAGTGCAGAACAGGAAGCCAGCATGACTGAATCCCTTAATGCAAGAGTTGCAGGAGAACCTACAGTATCAAGTCACCCTAAAAGCATGTTTTTGAGCCCAGAAAAGGTCGTTTTAAGAACCAATAGTGTCCCAGAAAGTGACAATGAAGGAAGAGCATCCTTTTAAGGAGCAACATAATATTATTTGTGCTCATGGGTTTACATGAAGTATTATTTTCTCACAGAATGCACAAATTCTCCTTTCACAGATTTGTAATTCACACAAAAAAAAACTTCCTTCTTTTGTCCTTGCCTTAGTTCAAATGACTTAAAAGGAACTGCCAAGCGGAGGTTCTGAAGTTTAATTTAAGAGGACAAGGCAGAAAAAAAATCTGATGCTGCATTTAATTCTGGGATGAGTGGATTTTTTCATTTCATGGCCGATAAGATCAGAGAACAGGTGAGGCTAGCTCTCGATCTTTTCAGGCAAACACCAATCAATTCCCATTAATAGACCAGGGTGTAGGTACAATTTCACGACTGATGAGAGCGATATCCCTGGCCGAGAGGGTCGTCTGGCTGACCAAACTGTTCCCGCTAGTCCGTTTGCTGGATTAGTGGCCAATTTGGTGTCTGACTTTGGTGCTAAATAATGTGCGAGAAGCACAACTGATATAGAAAAGCATTCACTTTCTATTAGATAAAAGCAGAACGTCATAATCATACTTTACAAGTTGCAGTCCCAAAAAGGAGAGAACAATGCAGAACCAACATGACGTGTGAGGATAAGGAAGAGAGAAAAAATGTGTGAGCTGAGTGCCTACAGAAGAAGCATCTTAAGGCAATATACGGTATGTAACAAGGCTGTTGTTTCAAAAGGAAGCCATTAGGAAGGCACCGATATTGAAATTCTGGCCGAGACATGAAATTATTTGCATGTTGAATAATAAACACTAAAAACATTACGATATACAGTATAAAAAAATATTTGTTTTGAGATAATTTGGTACACATAAAAATGACATTTAACATTGTTATTAAATTATTTGTGCTTTTAAAGACAGCTTTGGTTTTGTTGACTAAAATTAAAACTATTAAAATTGAAATAAAGAAATAAAAATAAAAATATTAGATGAAAAACTTAAATGAAAATTAAATATGTAGACTTTTTACCTTGAAATAAATAAGTACCAAAAATTACTAAAGCTAAAACAAAAACACATTAAAACTAAATAGAAATATATTAAAAAAAGAATAAAAATGACAAAAGTGCACAACTAAAATTTTAAATTACTAAAACTTAAAGTAAAATTAAAATATTTTTTTTTGAATTAGTCTTTATTTTTATAAATACTATAATAGTATACACATAATACTAAAATAGCGCTGTTTAATGATTAACTATGAAAGAGCAGTCGATGATGGAAAAATGTAAAAAAAAGTTAAATGAGCAGCACAGTCCAATATTGACCTGCAAATCAAAGATGAATGATTAAACGATTAAATAAAATGATTAAAAAACATTTAAAATTGGCCAATAACCAAAACAGTACAGGTATATCGTGCATCCCTTGAAGTTATAATTATGTTGCCTCTAAAAACTTAAAGCCAGCATTCCATGTATCCTTTGCAAAGAAGACAATCCTATAATGTATGTATGGAGGATGAGATGACAGAATGTCACTTATAAATGAATGTACTGTACATTTCACTTAAAACTGAGAAGGATCAAGGTTCAATGTAATTAAAATGAATAAGTGTACCTAACATTCATGTGTGCTTTTGTATTTTATGCTAATAAGTATCATGTTAATCGATCAGCGAGGTAGCTTACTAGGTTATGCTATAGAAAAAGGAACAAGAAAAAAAGATGCGTCTATTTTGGGTAAGGAGCTAAGCCCTCGTTTACAAAACTCTTGTTTATCAAAGTACACGCTTGCTACAGCAAACCGACGCATCGGTGCAATGATAGATCCATTGCAGGCATGCAGCACCCGTTGGCATTGCTCGGTCAAGCCTCCGACTTCACCCCCTGCCTCTTCCTCCTCCATTAGCGCACTGAGAAGAGAGTTATAGAATCCTCCCCCACAATAAGCTTTGCTGCAAACCTGTCTCTTAGTGAGCTAAATGGCGAGCGAGATACCGTAAAGAGGAGAAAATATCAGGTAATTGATTAGAGGCGCAGGGACTGAGCCTTCATTTGTGAAAGTGCTGCCGGGTTCAGAATCCACATCCCGCTGCCTCTCCTTATTTCGTGGAGAATGGGAACTCATGAGCAATTGATACACTCCGTTAGCTCTTATCATGGTGAGAGTGATCGGATGTAGCCCGAGGGATACTTTATACAGTTTAACACTGGGACATAAAAAGGTAATGTTCTCTGTAAGGAGCTGGATTAACTGGTGAAGGCACTACACACTCCAGATATGTGCCGAGGAACGAAGAAGACAGAAAAAACAACAACAAGCATCTGAGGTTGTCGGTTATGCCCAATGAGTTGAGCGCGGGTGCAATAAAGCAAGTCTGCAAGAAATGCTTTACCGTTTATTGAGTGCCATCTGGTGCATCAAAACAAGTGGGCAAATTAACTAGACTAAAGATTTTTTTAAATATAACAACTTATATTTCACCTATTTAAGTCTTTTAAGGATGAAAATATGGTCCATTTATTTTATAGCTGTGGCACTGTGTTGCAAGTTTTTTTTTTTTTTCTTTCTTTGTTTTGCTCTGGCATGCAAATTTTGGTAAAGACTTTTGAGGTCCCAAATCATGTTTGAAAATGATTCTTCATGCTCCCTCCCAACCATTCTTTCACAATTTTAACCCTGATAAAACTTGACATTGTCATCCTGGAATATGGCAACGATGTGTTTTCCTACATGGTTTTAAGAAATGAAAAGATACACACTCCATCAATTACGGTTAGAAGAACAGTTGCCAAACATATAACATGCTAAAAACATAATAATTACTACAATAATGATCCAATTATAGACTCTTAAGCATTCACCTATTTATATCTAAACAGCGACTATACTGTATGTATGTATGTATGCATGTATGTGTATATAGTACAGCAGAACTAAAAGTGTGATTGGATGGAACTGTTACATCAAGATCCAGCCACTTCTGCCAAATGAAAAGAAACCTGCATGTTTGCAATTATGAGGAAGAAAACACTTGGCTCTAATAAAGAGCTGCTCTGGAGTTACTAATAGCCTTCCTGGTTCAAAACGCGACACAATGACAATCAGTGACAGTCAAGACAGAGGGCAATTTAATCAGGACAGCAATCAATTTGATCCCTCTGCAGCAATTTGTACATTTCATTGAGATTTTGCGTTAAACACTGAATGGCATATATCATAAAACCAAACCCACATTAAGGAAAACTCATTTTTAAACTATTTTAAAAGTAGTTAATCTAACTCACAAGCTTCTGAAGCCATGTGTGAGGAACACCTACTGAAAATGTGAAAGGCTTCAAATAAATCGGAATATAGAATTATATGAACTACTTTTATTATGCCTTTTGATCTGCCATTATGATGCTAGTATGATCTCTACTCGCATGGACTCACAAAGACCTTTCAAAATGTTGTGTTTCACAGAAAAAAACAATAGCCGCATATGGTTTGGAAGGAGTAAGGAATAAATAATGCCAGAATTGTCATCTTTGGATGAACTATACCTTTAAATTGTTCACATTATCACTGCTGTAACCCGTCAGAGCCCAGGGTCACGCTAGAGGACATCAAACTGGGATTCTACCTTCTCAGTGAATTCCCATTTATGAGGTTTGATAATGGCGAGTTTAAATTTAATGTTGTTAAATGGAGCAAGATTCTTCTTCTAAAAGATAAAAATGGATGACAAAAGGCTTTTTATGACATTCAAGGAAATTGAAAAAGGCAGTCTTTGCTCTTTTACTTCGGCTACATTTGGTCTAAATGAAAGCCATATGCGCAGCACTCTCAAACAATATTCTCTCATAACGCAACTGAAAACACCTTGTAAAACCAACGCCCCCAGTCCAAAATAAGAAATTAGCGACATTTAGCTCCGCTGCCAAAGCATACTGTTACTGTACACCACTGGGTTTATATCTGCAAACTGGGCTGTCTTTGTCCAGATTGTAGTACGAGATCTTGTGTGATTTGTGTTGCTCGCTACAAGGACCCTAAACCCCAAAAGCAACAAAGAAACCAGGTTGAACTGGAAAGGTCACATGCATTTAGGTGACACATCACTCAACCCCTCCACCTGCCTCCCTCAACAAATGGCCTCCAATCCTGCTCCTCTATGCAAATGACTCCCAGCTTGAATTATTCAAAAATGAACATTTACATAATGTTCAGTCGTAAACTAGAGAAGAACATCAATGAATTTACTGCATGGTTGGGTACTGCTCATGCTTACAAATACCCAGGCAGGAAATAAAGCACAGATTAATTGAATTGAAGGAAGATTGGAGGATATTTTTCATTTGTCACGATGATAGAATAATTACTAGTCTAATCTTCAAAGGAAGCAAATGTTATGGGAAGGGGAAAAAAACAAATGATGCATTCATTATCAGTGAATGATAATATTGTGTGTAATTCTTCTGCTGTGAATGCGTCAATATCAAACACATACGATTATTACTTTGCTGATGCGAGTTGGATCAATACGATATTGATTATCAGCAAAAACATTAAACTAATTAGATATGGCTCAGCAGAAAATTTGCCCCTATACAGTAAACAAAATATTGTTGGTTTTAACTTAAAGTAAGTAACCTGGTAGCCTTAAAATTTTGAGTTCATTGGGAAAAATAAATAAATAAATATTATAAATACATTTTATACAAAAGCGTATTTTCTCGGCAGCTGTATAGCAATATATCATTATTAATATTCTGCTTTTGGTACACTAAATTACATCAGTGCTTTCCCCCTGAGTATTCTCAATGTGTCTGCCTTAACCTAACATCACCAGATTCAACAAAGGTTGCTATGATGGAAAAAATAGATTGCTTATTGAAATTTTTCTAGTGGAAAATTCAACAGCCGGCTCTAAATTTACTTCTTTCATTCCCAATGGCTCATTCTCTCCCTGTCCAAAAAAAAATTGTGCATGCAGCAGTTTTTCTTCAAGTATAGGCTGAGGGCATCAGTTCTACCAGCAGCCAGTTTCAGCGCACATTGATTTAATCTTAGCGTTTCGGAGGAACTCTGGAGGTCAAATGCAAGTCGTTTAAAAACTCGCCTACGTAACGCGATGTAATATTTGGTTAACGGAGGAACACGCCACAGCCCATATAGTGCATTAATGTGATTTCTGCACATTAGTGCTTTCCAGATCTATTCATACACAGTTGTTTTCCTTCAGGCTTCACTGTTATGTATTTCACACACACTCAAATGGCTCTTCTCTATTCACTATGGATGGTAAACCAGTAGGTTACAATATTCATTAGCACATTCAGTCTCTATAATCCATAAATGGTTTGGCTTGTAGTTTCAAGAGACTCTTCAAAAGCTCTTATTTGACTTGCATGGTCATTTAGCGGTAAATATACAACGACTCTAATCTCCACCAAAGCACACCAGAACCTTCTTCAAGCCATCTTGTATAAACAAACCCGGCTCATAAAAAACACTTCACTCCACTCTAATTTTTGGTGTGGAAGTGTTGCATATTTAGGCAGAATCATTGAAGGCTGCATTCAAACACAGAACTTCGAACTGTTTCATGCTGTCTCCTTAAGCGAATTTACTTCATTAATCATGCCAGTGTGATCTCATTTCTTCTGCTGCCCTGGCTGTAAAACATATTGTTAATCTGGAAGGCACCCAATGTTGCAATCAATACATCAGCCTAGATTTATTAATGATAAATCAATACTTGTAATATTTTCTTATTCTAATGTATTCGGTTGGCTACGATCCAAAGCTGGGGTGTTGGAAATATGCAGATGAAGCAATGCCGGAAGAAATACTTTGTGGACTCATAATACGGGTCTAAATACGCGGTTAGAAAGCTTATTCACCCCAAAAACTGGATATTAAGCAGAGAGACTCTCTGGATGAATGCCTTTCCCCTTTTAAAATGAAAAAGTTAAAAGATTCTAGCACTCTTGAAATTCTGGCCTTATTCAATAATGTATCCTTTAATAATCTGCTGTCTTACCACAGCAACTAGAGCATCTATAACAAGTTCACTTCAAGGGGAATAAGCCTGTATAAAAAATGAACGAGGAAGAATTAAAAAAAAAAAGTTACCCAAAAAAAGATTTCACTGCTTCAGCATAATTGCTGATCTTCATGATACTGTGATGTAGAAAATGGCATTCCCAAATGACTGGTCTAAGAGCAGAAATAAGGGAGAAAAAACTAATTAACTGCATCCTGCCGAGGAGTCCGTCAGCACAGCTACCTGCTGCCCCCTCCTGGATGAAAATACATCAACGCTTCAAGTGAAATGGGTCGCATATATATATATATATATATATATATATATATATATATATATATATATATATATATATATATGCATGCACACCCTTTTACTGCCATTTCCCCTCATTCAGCATGACCTGCAGTTTTACTGCCTCTCCTCCAAACTCTCCGTTGTCAGGACTGCATCCAGAGGAAGTTTATTTCTCATATACACTAAATACTGATTTTTAAAATGTTATCTACCCATTTTACTTAAGTAATGTATGAAGGGACCATTTGAAAGTTTGGGGTTGGTGAGTTTTGAGTGTCACATGATCCTTCAGAGATCATTATAATATGCTGATTTGCTGCTCAAGAAACACTTCTTATTATTATCAATGTTGAAAACAGCTGTGCTGCTTAATATTTTTGTGGAAACCGTGATACATTCTTAGATGAATAGAAAGTTCAAAATAACAGTATTTTTATTTGAAAATTTAAAGGCTTTACTGTGACTTTTGATCAATTCGACACATCCTTGTTAAATTAAAAATAAAATTATTAATAAAAATAATTGACCGCAAACTTTTAAACGGTAGTGTATTTTCGAAAGAAACCAGAAATGAGCCAGACTGATTGTGAGTTCACTAAAACGTTGGCTAAATCCCGTATCTATTTGGCTACAGGGTAACATTTGCCAACACAGCCTTAACCATGTCAGCGGAAAAGGAAAGTCATTTCAGAAGTAAAAGTTGATTGTATCATTCATTCATAATATAAAGAGGAAGCTGCATAGTAAATATGGAGATGATGTTACTTTTAAGTCAAGTCGCCTTTATTTATATAGTACTTTATAGAATGCAGATTGTTTCAAAGCAGCTTTACAGCAATAAACAACTTCAAATAATGAGGACACTTGACTGAAGGCCCATTAATTGATCACACTGCACAGAGGGCAGTTTTTTTTAATACTATTTAACACAACTGACTGTTGATAAACAACAAGCCCCGCATAAATCATGTATTGTGGAGTTGTGTAATTTCAAGTTTCTGAAACTTCAGACACAAACACACGCCCCCTCGCAGTCCAGAGCAATACTGATTGACCTGTCACGCTATATAGCAGCGGATATTCGGTCATTCAATGCAGCATCATGCATGGAAGGAGACACATTAAACTTGGAACACAACATGTTGCCTACTATTCACAAAAACAGCCTGTGACCTGCCTGCATATCTCGAATAATAGCTCTATTTTTAAAAGCACATTCAGTGTGGTGCAAGCAAATTACAGACCAATTAATTGTTAAAAATTCGGTCACTTTAAGATGATCAGCACTGGCTGCTTTTTATGAATAGTAGGCAACATGTTGTGTTCCTGGAGTTTAATTTGGCATAAGAACAGAAGTGTTAGTGTGTCTGTTCCAAAATCTGCTGACAGCCTTGTCAATAAATAATAATAGTTATTTGTTCTTTTTAACTGTAACTTTGCATAAATATTGCATAGTTAAATTTTGGTGTATGTTACGTTTTTTTTGTATTATCAGTTAAGTATATCACCATTATATCAGCCACCAACATCCAGCTCTATAGACAATGGTAAATTAACATAAGTTTAGTTAATTAGTTTAAAAATGATTAATAATAATAATATAAAATCCATTAATTTCACATAAATAAATATGATGTCATTTTATGACAGAACAGAATAGAACTTGTAAGGACATATATACATGCATAAATGATCAAATCAAGTAGCATTTTCATCTAGTGTTAACCGTTTGCTTTACACAGTAAAATTACCTCATTTCTTTATTTTAGCACCAGCTCGGCTGCATCTGTGTACATTCAAACACACAGAGGACAGGAATGATTCATAAAAACAAATTGTTTTAAACCATGGGAGGATCTGCAGTAGGACAGAAAGAAAAATCCCTGTTTGGAACCCATTGCCGACTGACTTCCCAGGAGACTGCAGGAGTGGAATGAGTTGCCACAGTCATGCTGCACTGCTGCAGTGCTCTACAACTTTTCTCTAATAAAAGCAGAGGCGGAGAAACCCGCCGAGGGCCCCTGGCTCCGCCGCCACCGCTGGGAAACTAATGCTCCCTTCTCATCTACGCCACTGATGGAGCTCAGGTGCACGGCATCAGCCCAAACGTACACAAGCCCCATTCCTTTATATTGACAGCAATTCCACAATCGCATGATCTAAATTACTATTGTATAGAGACCATATATATAGTCCTCCACAAGTAGCACCTTGAGATGGAAGGTAGGGACTACAGGTTTTCGGCGCTGTAGACTATAAATGGTGTTGAGTTGTAAGTCAACTTGTAGCCGTTCAGACGGGGCTTGTTGGTCGTTGACTGAAGCTGAATGCCAGACAAGATTGGAAAATGCTTTACTTGGCTTCGGCCACCCATTCCCGTTCCTGCTAGACTGATTGCGAAACGTGAAAAAGGCATTGTCTGAAAATGTCTTTCTGACTGCGGTGCTGGTGATTGTCGCTCGAGCCCAATTCCAGCACTGGGGGTATATTGATTTTGGCTGTATTGCCTGATGCAATGCAATACAGTTTTCAAAAGTGCGCCTCGATTCCAATTTTAGGGCTTGGACCGCTGCTTATATGGGCTATGTTTTACACTGCAGCTGGCGGGCCCGTCTCATCTCGGTAGAGACAGATGGTTCTCGCTCTTCTCTGATTGTCTGCTGTGGCCCACCATCAGTCAGGCGCTCACCCCCTCCACCCACCACCGAAAGTCCACTCTCCATCAGATGAAAGAGTTAAAGGGGAAGGAAGTGTCTGGCAAATAGAAAATCCTCCCATTTCACTGGAGGGGAGAATTCATTACCCTCCTGTCCATGCTCATTTGCAGAGGAATAAAATAATGGGTGTGGAGAAACAGGCCACAGCAGCATGGATTAAACTGTTCATCACGACGCTCCGTACCTGCTGATGCAAGAGAGTGACGTTGCATATTATTTAAAAAATGGACTTTCGCCTGACATTGTTTGGAGACCACCTATTTTCAAAGGTTTGAGACGGAAGCGGAGAGAACTTTGATTCGGCGCAGAGCGACTTGCGAGAAGTAATTACGTGAAGTTCACTAACATCCCGAGGGTGGCGTTGGTAATCAGTAAGCGAAGAAAACACACAAAAAGACCTTTTCTCGAGGCTTGCGCTGCTGAATAGTGTAAGACAATAAACGGGTTTTGTTGTTGAAGATGCATTTACTTCTGTTCACCCAACAAAACAACTTCTCGGAGTGAGGATGAACGCTCGGTTTGGCAGTCTCATCCTCAGGGATTTTTCCACCTGAAGAGAAGCTAAATGGATTGCAACATGTGCCCTTTTGAGGGGCTGCCACAAAAGGCAGCGCTCCACATGCGAAAACGAAAACAGCGACTACGTGTTACGTAAATGACCGTAATCACTAGTGCTCATAGTCATGCTTTGCATTTGCAGAGTAGCTTCAGCGAGAAAGCGAACCCTAGGGAAGGATGAAAATCTCCACTATCGTCTCAAGCGATATTGTATTACACAAGTGTCTGGTTTTTGGCAGAGTTGTTTAACTGCAGATAGCACACAGTCTCTGTTTAGTTGACATTTAGTTGCTAGCCTAGGCTATAGACCCTGCCATTATCTGCAACACAGCTAGCTGATGGCAGAGTAATTGAAAAAGTGGTTACTTTCGAGGAGAGACGTGTGCTGGCACTTAAACGAGAGTGCGGCTGCTGGAGCCGGAACCATTGCTGGCCTCTTGTGAACCTTGACCCTGAGCATTACGCTAGGTAACCAGCAAAGCACTAAGAAGTTTGTACGCTGCCAAGACCAGAAATGTAGGCATTTTGTTGTGTTAATGAAATTGGAGGCCTGTGGTAAATCGATTCATTCCAGACCTTTAAGGGACAGTTCACCCAAAAATGAAAACACTCATCATTTACTCACCCTCATTCCAAACCTGTAAGACTTTCTTCCTGCAGTGAAACACAAAAGAAGATATTTTGAAAAATGTGCATCTGTGCTTTTTTGGATCATGCAATCAAAGTCCAATGTCCAATGTCGGTTTGGACCACATTGACTTTCATTGTATGGGCCAAAACAGCTGAAACACTCCTTAAAATATCTTCTTCTCTGGTCCACAGAACAAAGTCGTAAAAGAATGACAAAGGAATTACAATTTTTGGGTCAACTGTCCCTCTAATGGAATTACAAGATAGGCGCCACGTTTTTAGGCAGTTTAAGATGGTTATGGGACACCAGGAACGAGCGGAGCTCCATGGGGATGGTTTCGAGGCCCAGGTTAATTGGCTCCCTGTTCCGAGTGGTCATTCCAATGATCCTGATTTCTACTGATGGTTCACACTTGGCTCAGGGGGGCCTTTTGTTCGCAACAATCTCAGCCACATAGATCCCGTACATTAATCTTTGTGTTCTTTTTGCCTCCAGACAACAATAGAGAGTAAGAAAAGTGTTGTTATGGGTGCTTCACTAGCTTTATTTTCACTCTCCTCCAGCATTACGGTGTGTGCGTCGCGCGGTGGCCGCGCGTAATGGAATGCGTTGCATGCCTGGTGAGAAATTACTGCTCTGAGCCCGACCACACAGGCAGCTCTCTCTGCCTCACAGCGCCACTGGCCAGAGGTTTTCATTAAGCAATGCTTCAGATCTTCTATTCCTCATGATATTTCTGACATTTTACCACCATTTCTCTTCTCTTATTACCCAAAGGAAAACGGAAGAGGGAAAAAAAAAACGAGGTAGGGGTTATTAGGTGCTCCCTTTTTCCTCTGCTTGGAACAAGTACAACCAGGACCTGTGTTTGCATAAAACCTTTTCAAATACGGCTGTCTTCTGTTTGATTCCTCTATTAGCACTGGGTATGGCTCAGATCAGCCGGCGCTGGCCCACATGACCCAGTCAACATGCATGGAGAATGAGCAATTTTTACTGACTAGGGCTGAATGCGGGCATTTAGAGTAAATCAATACATAATTTCACAGACAGAATGCGATGAGATTAGGTTTATTATCTTTGTAATGAGTAATTTGGGGTTGAGTAAAACATTTTGGTGTGGTTCACATTCAATGCAGCAGAGCAGAGATGGAAGTACAGCTCACCATGCAATATTCATCTGAAGCATTTGTGGCAAGACGCACAAATTCACAAAAGAGGTCCTGAATTAAATATGCATGGTGAAGAGCAAAACAGCAACTGAACATCTTGGCAGTATCAGGGGTTCTAATTACGCAGGGGATCTCGCGCTACAGCGTAATGGAAATATTAGCGAACCAATTTACGTATTATGAACGGTGGCATCCAAATTCTCCATTTCGTTTTTTTGGGCTTTCTTCAAATAGCTGAATATAGCATGTCAAATCTTTCACAGCTTATTATTATTATTATTATTAAACATATAAATCATAAACCTAATCAGCTTAGCCCCAGATTATTAATTAGGTGATGTATAATTTGCCCAACTGTAACTCTAATCAATAACCAATTTTCTTAAAAGCAGGTAAGTGGGCTCTAGTCTTATTAGTAGGGGTGTATATATTTGTTCTGACAATGTATTTCATCCAATCTAGTCCAATTCAATTATTTTGGAATGATTCATAATTGATTCATAAACGGAATTGAATTTAATCAGGAAATGTACTGAAATAAACGTTCTTGGTTATTCTGTTTCTTACATCACAATGCAAATCTAGTCAAATTAAACTTAAAATATGATGCTTATTGCCCAAAAAGTGGGTGGGAAAAAAGTTCAATTATTATTTTTTCTACTAATTTCTAAAAGTGGTTATAATGGATGCTACACCCATGATTTCAAGTAAAGCTACTAAATAGCAGAGCACTGATAGAAAATTGGTACAGAAAATAACTGGTGTGAAAGGTATGATCATTGCAGACATTGGTATGTGATGTGAATTTGTCTGTACCTCATATCTCACTTTCAGAGAAGAGTGAGCTGAATAGTGTGTGAGCCCGCAGCTCGGGTTGGAGCAGAGGACCTGCCTCAGACGAGAGCTCCTCTCACAGGCCTCTTGCGCAGAGTTGTAGCTCCTGAATTATGTATTTATGGAGTGGGTTTATGGCCTAAATGTGCATTTGTGGGTGTAAAGGAAGGATAGTGCAGGCTAAAAGCAGCCAAAGAGCAGAGCACATCGAGAATTCGAACTAGGGCAAGTTCACGCTGACACGGTCACAAGTAAATCATTACTACATGTCTAATTACTGAGATAATCTGTTCAAAAACGAATGGTTATAATCAAAACTTTTTCTAATCTTGACAAAACACATATTGTTGGAAAGGTCTGAGACTAAAGGTTCCATATTTGTGACTGTTTTGTGATAGAAGTGATTTTGTGACGCATCAAAAAAAAAAAAAAATACAAAAGGAAAGTGGGTGTCACCCGGTGGCTATTTTTGGTACAGCGCCTAAACAAAACCTTCAATTTCACAAAAATATATTTTTGTGATATGAACTTCAAATTTGGAAGACGACTTGGTTAGACATATGGCTTTGATTTTATAGCATGTTTAGAGTAAACATCATTTTGTAAAATATATATTTTGAATAAAAAAAAAAATGTTTAGTACAGTACATTTGCTTTACAGTAAATTTAAACTTTTTTACACTTACATTTTTTTAAGTGCGTTCACTATCAGTATCAATAATCTGCTGAGTATCTTCTTTAAAAAGAGAAAAAGAAACCAACTTCAACAAAGAGATTGTTTTCCAAAGCATGCATGAATTACAACCATTTAACTTTGGATTTTCACATCTATGGGTTGACAGTTAAGGGGTTAAAATAAGTTACATTTAATAAATTAAAAAGTAAACTCAACTGACATGATAAAAAAAGAAAAGCAGCAAACACACCGGTCAATGTTTAAAAAAGTAGTCTGACACTAAACCAGCAACATCCAAATATTCAACAAAAAAAATAACTCAGCTCCGTAACATCTTATACAAGTAACGATTTCAGCCCCAGTCTGCAAACATACATTTCCCCGCTTTATGAATTGACTGCACCGTATGACATACAGGCTTTCCCTAAAGAGAGAGCAGAATCCACGAGGCAAGACCTCGCCGGATCAAAAGCACACAAACAGAGTGAACGCATTCTTCTTACAAGATTTTTTGCTGCAGAGAGCTTATAGGTTTTATCATTCATCTGTTCTTGTCGGTCTCTCCACAGTGCTGGCTCTCTCTCTGTCCTCATGCAGAGAGCTGCAGAAGCCACTCTCAAATTGATCCTATAGTGCCATCTGATGGTGTATAGAGCTAGGGAGAGTCATGCTGATAGTGAAGCTCTCTGCTGCTGAGCAGACTGCTAAAAACAGCATCTCTCACGCGTTCTTTTTCTCGGCTAACTACCAAGACTTCCTCTATTCTAATGGACTGTGCTCCATTAGCATAATCCCTTTTGGCATATGTAGAGAAGCAGCTATAGAAATGCAAAAAAGACTGTTAATAAATAACTGGGCTGCCCTCTTTTCCTTTACCCAGAGTGGCATTGACACCATCAGGATTCACTCCGTACCACCTTGAAGTCGAGCTCTCGACTTCAAAGACAACAGTGTCGCTCGACTCACTCCCTCTCTTTCTTCAGCACTTCCTTTCTCTCAAACACACTCTGCTCATCAACTTGTGCTCCTGATAGATGTGCTCCACACACACAGCGAGAGAGAGAGAGAGAGAGAGAGAGAGAGAGAGAGAGAGAGAGAGAGAGAGAGAGAGAGAGAGAGAGAGAGAGAGAGAGAGAGAAGAGAGAGAGAGAGAGAGAGAGAGAGAGAGAGAGAGAGAGAGAGGAGAGAGAGAGAGAGAGAGAGAGAGAGAGAGAGAGAGAGAGAGAGAGAGAGAGAGAGAGAGAGAGAGAGAGAGAGAGAGAAAGAGAGAAGGGGGGCACTTGGTAAAATAAAGGCAGTTTAACAATTCTCCCAGGTCTGCTCTGATGTCTCGCTGACACTTCAAATGGGCCTCTTTCATCTCCTTCCGCAGTACTTATCCTGCATCATCCCTTCTTCATCCCCTCTCTCCACTTAATCCACCTGTTGTGAAGAACTTCCTCACATCATTTGCTTATCTGCCGGGGTTCTGCGACATCTTATCACAGTCTGAGTGAGTGTGAAGCTAATGGTTGTTTAAGAACTGCACGCAACTCCAAATGAGGACTTTAGAGTAGTTTAGAATTCTGTCTATTTTATCTAATAAACTAAGTAATGAATAATGTATTAAACTCATCTATCTATCTATCCATCTATCCATCTATCCATCTATCCATCCATCCATCCATCCATCCATCGTATCTATCTACCTACCCATCCATCTACCATCCATCCATCCATCCATCCATCCAATCTATCTACCTACCCATCCATCTACCATCCATCCATCCATCTATCAATCCATCTATCTATCTATCTATACCCATCTATCCATCGACGCATCTATCTATCCATCCATCCATCTATCTACCAATATCTATCTATCCATCTATCGACTCATCTATCCATCTATTCATCCATCTATCCATCTATCTATCTACTGTATCTATCTACCCATATCTATCTACCCATCTATCTATCTACTGTATCTATCTACCCATATCTATCTACTAAGGGTGTCACGATTTCGATCTTAAATCGAAATCGATCGAAATTTTAAAAAAATCGAATCGATCGAAATTTTAAAAAAATCGAATCGATCGAAATTTAAAAAAAATCGAATCGATCGAATAAAAAAATGGAATCGCTGATGCTGCCACGCCCCCATGTCACGTCCGGTCGGCGTGCCAAACGGGAAAAAAACACGCGTGTTGAAAAGCTGCGAGTCTATGGTCAACCTCCTCTCAAAAGATAGCATGGCAACTGCAGATGCAGGAGACCCATCGACAGAACTTGAACAGTGAGTTATGTTGACAACAATCGCGCTTCAAAAAAGCCACAGTTTACTTTGCAGACATCCCAAGTCTCGCGGAAGTTCCTGGAGTCTCCCGCATATTGATAGCGGCTCCCTGATGCCCGCAAATTAGTTAAAATCTCCCGGAATCTAGAGTGAGCGAGCGAGCAAGAGCGTGCAAAAAACTGTGCTCCAAACCGTATAGCGCGCGCACGGGAAAGAGCGAGAGATCTTGCGTATGTGCCTCATGAAGCGCATGTAAGACAGAGAGCATCCTGATTGGCCGGTTTCGGCTTTAAAAAAATAAATGTAAAAATCGAGAATCGAATCGAACCGTGACCTTAGAATAAATCGAACCGTGACCTTAGAATAAAAAATTTAATCGAATCGAGGATTTGGAGAATTGTGACACCCCTACTATCTACCCATCTATCTATCTACCTACCTACCTATCCATCCATCCATCCATCCATCTATCTATCTATCTATCTATCCATCCATCCATCCATCCATCTACCCATCCATCTACCCATCCATCTACCCATCCATCTATCTATCTATCTATCTATCTATCTATCTATCTATCTATCTATCTAATCTATCTATCTATCTATCTATCTATCTATCTATCTATCTATCTATCTATCTATCTATCCATCCATCCATCCACCCACCTATCCATCCATCCATCCATCTATCTATCTATCCACCCATCCAATAAAGAGTGAGAGATGCACTTTGGGCATAAAAACCAGAAGCATTGGTTATTTACAGAAACCTCCTTTCATTTTTTTATTCAGAACAAACCATACAGGTCAAGTACAGATCACAGTAGCAGTGTTACCCTTCAGTGCAACCCACACTATGTAGAGATCACAAACAGCAAGAGAGTAGACTGCAGTGTTTTGAAACCGTAAACCCTGTAACTGATATTCTGAGCATATTCAACACCATGTGAAAGTGACTGGCTTATCCACTTGCTATTGATTAATGTAATGGATGCTGCTGTCCGAGGTCAACAGCTGAATCCTTTTAAACATGAACTATATGAAAGTGTTTTAAAATGGTGTTCAAAACACAAAAAAATACAAATAAAACCATGTTTGAAGCTAAAAACAGCACAAATTGCTTCATGTTATCAGGCATATCATGCTCACACAGGTCCTTGTGTTCTGATCCAGTCATGTTTGCAGGTCAGTATGGTCAGCGAACCCCATGCAGGCTCCAAGGCCACATTTTCAGAGAAACATATTGCCTCGTGTCTTATTGATCTGCAGGATATGAAATATGGAGCTCCAAGCAACATCAGCATAATCACTTTTCATGCATTTCCCCCTAGTGCCTCTCAACCAGCACTAAGATGAATCTGTCAGAGGCGCGATGTGCTCCCAAAATGCCCACATGCCCCAGGTCTTTAAAGCTCTGTGCAATAGAATTTGCCAGTCATATTTGTGTGTGTGTGTGTTTGTGTGTGTGTGTTTGTGTATATGTATGGTCCTTCCATATCATTTCACCTCAGTTGTCATATAAATGTGCACCCTTAAATATTGAATAGCATTTCTGGCATCACCTCTCTACAGTATAGGCAATAACAATGGAACAGCTTATCTACTGTGACAAAGGATAACCTGGGTGTCAAAAATGGGCCTTTATCATTTAATTACCTTTGTAACGACATTAATTAGATAATTAATTAATTACACAGACTCCCACTAATTGTCTTAACATTTATAATACAGTGTTGGATAGGGCAAACATGCTTGTATGACCTTGAAAACAATGACCGTATCTGACAAGCACTGTCAATACAACGGCCGACATGTCGCTTTGAGAAGGAATCTTTTTTTCTCAACACTGGAAGACACAAACAAGGACATTCATGCAAAATGACAATGCATTTCGCTACCTCTTATGTCACATTCCAAACCCATTTGACTTTCTTTCTATAGTAGAATGCAAAAGATGATTTATGCAGAATGACTAAGCTGCTCTTTTCCATATAATGAAAATGAATGGGAAATGGATTGGTCAAGCTCCAAAAAGGACAAAAAAGCCCATAAAAGTATAATAGAACAAGTTCGAGCGACTATATTTCAAGTGTTCTGATAAGAAACAGACTTAAAATAATGTGTTATTTAGGCCTAATGGAAATCTTGAACAATACTCTTTCAATGTATGAAAAAAGAGCTAAATATCTTTTTTTGTGTACAACAGAACAAAAGTGAACTAGGTTGTAACAACATGAGGGTGATGACAAATTTACTTTTTAGGTGAACTGTCCCTTTAAGTACAGTATAGACAATGAGTAGAGTCCCTAGAATTTGGCTGTTTTTCGTTTTCTGATGGTTTTCACCGAAGCATTGCCATTTACCAAGTGTTGACTTTTAGTAAACAGGTTGCATTACGATACAGCTTGCTTTTCACTCAATCTCTCTTGTCAGTTTAAAGACAAATTAAATCTCTGTGGACTAAATAGTTAACCAGTCAGAATCGTCAATATTGGCATGTCTTCACATCACTTTTGATCCTGAGCTGAGCTCAGAGACTCACAGCTCTCCATCACGTTTACGCCATCTTGGCTGAGAAGAAGATTTTCTGCGCCAATAACTATCTCTCAATTTACATCCCCTCGTCTCTTCCAAGTAAATCCTGTCAGGATTCAAGAGCGCTCACTCCTTTATTGCCTTGGAGATAGTAACGCAATTTAACACCACCACGGAAAGTGAAAATAATAAAATCCACAGCAGAGGTTTCTACATCACACACACACAGAACGTAGAATTCAATCTGGATCTGTGCGACTGCGGTGTTTTCGATACATAAGATGCAAAGTCTTAGACATTATTTCCATTACTATACGATAAAAGAAGAAGAAAAAAAACACAAACATTCTTATGGCTTCTCATTCTCTATTCTACTTCCCAGGCTACAGTTGCGCTTAGGCAACACATTTCTGCCAAACACTCTTCCCTGTCAGGCTTTGGGAGGTCTACAGTCTATCAAACACTTCCAGTCCTCCTGGTTTTTAATCCACAGCGGCAAGCCTCGGAGATTAAAGGAAATGAACACACAAAGGTACAGCATCCATCTTTTACTCACAGTGCTGACGTCCTTATTTAAGCAGCTGCTATACTCTCAGCTTTTGGTTCCTGAAAGAGGCAGGTGGGCATTAGTCAACCGGAATATCTTTCTCATGCTGGCAAAAAGCTGCTGTGGGTTTAAAAAAAACAAAAACATTTCTGGTTTTAATTTCTTAGCGCACAAATAAATAGATAAAATAAGAGAACGCAGGAGCGATTTATAATAGCGTGGCTGCATTCCTGCAACTTTTATTCTGTTGCTGAAATCCAGCGAGGACCTTTCTGACCCCAGCGCTACTAATGAACACACGTTTGTAAGCAATGTTATTGCAAACAGCTCTCAAGCAGCAAGAGTTCGGCATGCTGAAATATCAATTGTCGCCGCATTACACACCACGCCATTAACATCCTGACATGCTTTCCACTTCAAGTCAGCAAGCAGTAATTTCACCGCATTTTACCGCTCTGTCCTTGCGATTCGAATCAGCTTAAACACTATGCAAATACAGGAGAGGGCAGCTTTGATGCTCTCCGTGCCCACAATTCCAATGCTGGAATCAAACACGTGGTTGGAGGAGAGCTGACATTGCGTGCCCGAAGGGTTAGTGTCAATAACTCTTTCATCAGGCAGGGCTGGGGTCTTTGTGCAGACTTGCAGGCTAAAATGCATATGGATGACATGTGACTGATTTGCTGACTGATTTGCATAAAACAGAATGTTTTCCTTTTAATTAATCAACTTGTTGACAACAGATGGAGTGAAGTGTTTTGAAGACGCAGCGCTGATGACTACAACAGAGCTGCTTTGTTTGCTCTCAGCTATTAAGACTCACTGGATCACAAAACATTCCACACAATTTAAGCCCAAATAAGTGGATTAGAACTCTGTGTGGCAAAGGGACTTCCCACACATACAGATTGTTGGCTTAAATATGAAGCTGGTCAGGTTAATTGATTGTCTGAAGTGAAAATAGCATTATAGATCAAGTCCCTCTCAAGTCACTCAGAAAATGACAAATTACTGTGAAATTTACCATGTTATTTACAAGGTACTTTCGAGAATTTTAATAGCAAATATCCAAAAACTATGGTAGTACAATGGTAATTTGAGTGCTTTTTTGTAAGTGCCTGAATGACTACCGTATTCATGTAGCGTGGAATTTATATGGTAAATTTGCAGCATATTCCATTGGATACTGCAAAAACAGCAAAAGTATACTTTGGGTACTTCTTTGTAAGTGACTGAATGGCTACCATTATCCATGTAGCATTTTTATTTCATTGTAATTTTTATTACTATTGTAAATATCCCAAAACTGTGGTATTGCCTTGCTATATTTTTATAAGTGACTGAATGACTACCATATTCATGTACCGTGGTATTCATATGGTAAGATAGGGGGCAGTCGTGGCCTAATGGTTAGAGAGTCAGAACTGCTAAGGGTGTGTGTGTGTGTGCTCGATGTTCCTAATGTCTGTGCACTAACTTGGATGGGTTAAATGCAGAGGACAACTTCCAAGTATGGGTTACCATACTTGTCCTTTTCACCCTTAAGATTACAACATTTTAGAGTCCAAAAACTGTGATAGCAACATGGTAAGTTTTTACAAGTGACTGAATGACTATTATATTCATGTACTATCAGACTGCGATATGGTAAATTTGGTATAGTAAATTTGGTCAATTAAATGTTCACTGTACAAAAACAGTGGCAGTGACCATGGTACATTTTTAAAGGTTACTGAATGACTCATAACCATTCACTGGGGTATTTATATTGTACTTTAACAAATTATTATCATATTAAATATTTACAAAATTGTATTACCTAGAGGTTGCACTGGTTAGTCGAATAGATGATTTGTCCGGCCACTAGTCAGTATACTGGCTCTGTGACGATTAGTCATGGATCCAATGACTGCAGTTGCATTTGCTTTAAAATAGAAGAAATATTACTCAAGGCACAAACTGTGTGTCACAAGCTTTGTGTAGCATATTTGGAATTATTCAAAAGTAAAAATAAATTGAACCCGGAGTGCTTTGCGTTCACAGCACTTTATAAACAAACTGTGCTGGCACTGCGGACATCTCAGATGGTCCGAGTTCATTTGGAGTGTTCACGAACCAGCCAAAATTTTTGCAAAACACTCTGAAACTGATGCTTCGCCCACAGGCTGATAAAAACTATAAGCGAGTGTGACATGAGTGTTTATGCTTTCATTTAAAGGCAATGCAAGCATTATGATTCAATATCACAATTTTAGGTTAAAATTTACACGAACGTACAAAAGAGAGTATATTGTAGGTCCGGTAACTTCTTTCTTTTGGGTTGCTCATTATTTTTAATCACATTTTTCCTTCTGTAGTTCAATTCATATGACCCCGCAGTGTGACAAATGAACGTTTAAAAGTACAAATATTCAATGCAGTCTCTCAATTAATATGAGGTCATTAAAATGGCATGCATAATTACAAACTAATTGGCTAAATGCTGTTGAAAATACCGCAGGACATGACGATTTTTCAAAAGAGTTTCATGTCAACTAGCGAAATGAGAGTAATCATGAAAGCCCTAATATTAGCATGGTGTAAAATGGTACTTTTTATATTAGCGCAGCCATATTCTCTGCTAACCCATTGCTCGCGTTATTTGTCAGAGCTACATTTGGAATCCCATTCCTTTTCCTGCAGTGTTTTCTCTTTCTCTCCCTTCAGCTTAGTCTTAGTAAGGACAAAGGAGAAAGACTCAGCCCCAAAAGTGATCACTACGGACCAGGAGATGGCAGTGATAACAAAGAAAGCACTACCCTCAGCTGCTCCACACCTCCTCTCAGCTCTCAGTCAATTCATATCACATAATGAGAAAACGCCCTGTGTTTGCTCATCGGCTTTGCTTCAAATGAAATAACTGATGATTGTTTAACCACCTTTATCATCAAAATGACACATTAAAGTCTCCAACCCAGAGTGCACTGCCGTCATTAACAAAGCAGACTGTGGATCATCAGGGAGAAGGACAGGACGAACGAGAAGCAAGCTGCTGCTTATTGTTTTCAAGAATGTCATGTTATAGTCGAGACTAACAGACTAACAAAGTCTTTCTTGAAAGGATGGGAAAGCCAGTTTAGGGAACTTTTTTGCTACATATCTAATCATATTATTAACACTAAGCATTGCTTTACAATCCTAAAAACAGCTCCGGAATTTGAAATAAAAGATCTTACCATAAACCTTTGCTTATTTCACTTATATGAATGTGTAAAGCACTACTTAACAGGATAGTTCAACTAAAATTAAAATTCTGTCATCACTTAATCGCCTACATGTCATTCCAAAACCCGTTTGACTTTCTTCTTGCATGGAAAAAAAGGACTATATTTAGCAAAATGTCCAAGCTCTGTTTTTCCATACAAATAAACAGCATTTCTGGTACTCATCTGCTTTACCTGTATGGGACAAGAGCAGCTTGGACATTCTGCTAAATATCTGATATGTAACGACATGAAGGTTATTAAATCACGATTTAATATTACATTTTTAGCTGAAATATCCTTTTTTTAAGTCTGCCCTATAACACAACAGACGACTATAAAGTCTGTCAAAGGTTTAAATGTTGATTTGAACACGAACGCCCAGGCGGCTAGAGTTTTGAAGAACTAAATAATGTATTTTGAGCCACAAACAATAAGTGCACGACGGTATCTGAACACAAATCACGCCTCGAACGCATCTGTGATATGCATCACAATGCAGAGGGGTTCTTTTCGCCCTCCTCATCTGAAAAAAAAAAAACATTCCCTTTATCTAGAAAACCTGCTCACTTCTCCACAGGGATAAAAGTGACAGGGGAGATTAAAAAAAGATAACCAAGGCAGAACAAATAAAAGTCACAGAAACGGGACAAGCAGAAGACGACAGTCACCAATGGAGCTGTAACGGCCATGAAACAACCGTGAAAAGGTGGAAGCAACTGTCATAGCAACAGTGCGAACAATGGTGTAATAGGAAAGGTTTACTCAAAAGTGAAAATTCTGTCATCATTTACTCTGACACATGTTTTTCCAAACCTCTATCCTGTTGTGTTTTCCTCCACAAAAAAAGACATTTTTAAAGAATATTTACTCAGATCTTGCCATATATCATCAGCTGTCATGTGAATTCTTAATTTAATCACTACAAAATAATTTCAGCATGCCTAGACCTCAAATGCAATGGTGCCAATGCTTAGTGTTTGAAGTTTAGAGAGACAATTGGAGAGTGATAAATAAAAAAATATAGTGAAGAGATGCTGTTATTGTGGCGATCTCCAGTCACTGGTGTCGCAAAGGGCAAAATGCATGTCATTTTGGATACATCTTTGGGTCAGGTTGGTACCCCCTTGATGTTTCTGCCAATGTCCAATTTGTACATCCCCTTCAGCAGATGGTGGAGATGTCTGAGGAGCCAGCAGAGGAGTCGAAGCTGGCGGCGGTTCAGGTACCCACCCCAGCACCATGTTTCCAGGCACAAAGAAGCGGCCCGCAGTTGTGCAGCAGGCATGGAGAGCGCAGTGTCTGCTGATGCCCAGCTCTCCTCACTGGCACACACTCAGAAGCAGTGACTGACCATGACGAACACTGGGTCCTCTGAAAGACCCCACAGTGTCACACTATGGTCTGTCAAAGGATAATGTCTCATTTTCTGGAAAAGCTGTGTCCCTCATGGGTAAACAGTCATGTAAAAAAAATATAAAAGGTTCATTAATGCATGCACGTTACTGTAGACTTATTGGGACTCACTCACTAACCACGTATGCGTTTGTATTTAATTATGCAACCTGTCTGCCAACATTTTCACAGAATTATAATTAACTAATGTGTTGTATGTTATTGATATGCATTCATTTATTTAAGATAAAATACACAATTTTATTGTAAAAATAAATAAAATAAACGAATACATAATTACAAATATTTGAGGATAATTATATAGCAATAATAAATAATTAAATAAAAAAATACATCTAGACAAAATAAGAAGAAATGAAAAACTACATGACAATAACTATTTTTCTTAAATCAGACAGACAGACCGAGAAATGATAGACAGATAGATAGATAGATAGATAGATAGATAGATAGATAGATAGATAGATAGATAGATAGATAGATAGATAGATAGATAGATAGATAGATAGATAGATAGATAGATAGATAGAGAGATAGAAAGAAAGATAGAGAGATAGAGACAGACAGACAGACAGACAGAGGTATTATAGACCTATTTGGGAGTACATACCCGTTAAAATCCAGCCTTATACCATTGCTTTTTGGCCCCCCTTTGACCTACTTTACCATTTGTAGCTTAATTCAATAATGTATTGGTTGGAATTAACGTGCTGCCAATGTGTGCCCGAACCCATTAGATTCAAGAAAATGCAAAAACGCCCCTTTTGAAAACACGCGGGACTCGCATACACACGCACACATTGACACACACCCTCCCTCTCCGTAAGGTGTCAGTTCTTTGACTCCTCTCCAGCAGAACTCGCAAAGGTTAGCCTTCCCTTAGCATAGTCATCACACTCCCGTGGAGACAGCGCAGCTGACAGACTCAAAGATGGACTGGTATTCTCACACACTGCCTATACACTTTGTCACAAAAGCCTTCCCTCCTTGGGATTTTGAAATGACAGAGCAAATTGTTCCTTTTATCAGACGCTCAGATTTCTCACTCAGTATTTTGGCCATAGACATGCGACGATTGTTTTTCACACAGGGTTGTTGAAATTGCAGCGTAGTAATTTCGGTGTTCTTGAGCTAAGCGAGACACCCCGTCCATGTGAAGCATCCCACCCTGGGGCAAAAGCATGCGCTCGTGTCCTTTCATTCGAGTCTGCAGCTGTAAAGTTAGCAGGAAAATGCATGGTGTGATGCATCGGGAAATCGATGGTTTTCTATTCAAGATGCATTTATTTACATTTTCTGCACTATCCATTTATCTGATCCTTCACCAAGGAGGAAGGAAGCACCTCAAGCCCATAAGAATGTCCCTGATTATCTGAATACTAAAAAACTCACCTGTGTTGCTGAAAATGGGAAATACTCAAATAGTAGCTCATTAATGAATCAATTCTCCTCCTCTGAACACTGAACAGCTTAATTCTTTTATACTATGCCAGCATGAAACTTTGATGATTATAGGGAGAAAAAGAAAACCAAACTGGAATGGACCTAATTTTAGTATCTTGTAAACAAAAAAAAATCATCCCAAATCTTCCAGGAACAACAGAACCAGCAAGTATATAGTATCATAATATAATAATAATATGGTATAATATAATAAATAATATTTTATTTATTTATTCCTGTGATGGAAAAGCTGTATTTTCAGCATCATTACTCCAGTCTTCAATGTCACATGACATGATCCTTCAGAGATGATGATGTGCTGCTTAAGATATACGTCTTATTATTATCAACATTGAAAACAGTTGTGCTGCTTAATATTTTTGTGGAAACTGTGATGTTTTCTTTTCAGGATTCTTGATTGAACAGACTTTAAAAGAACAGCACTTATTTTAAATAGAAATCATCGGATTATAAATATCTGTACAGTCATTTTTTTTTATCAATTTATGTATCTTTGCTGAAGTACAAGTATTATTATTTTTTTTCAAACTGACACCAAACTTTTCAACAGTATATAATATATAGTTGCACCTTCTTAGATCATTTTGGTTTACACTGAACATTCTGTCATCATCTATCCTCCTCCATGTCTTTCGTACCTCATGATTTTTCTTTTTCTGTGGAACAAAAAAGTCTTATAAAAATTTCAAAGCTGCTCTTTTACATAAAATGAAAATAAATGCTCTTCAATGGCTGTCAAGTACATTTGCATGATGATATGATGCTTTTCTGAAAAACGATGTCATTTATAAACCAAAATTAAGCTGACAGGAAGTAAATCATCATGAAAAGTGAACATAGAGCCATTTAAAATGCACAGAGACAGCAGGGCAGAGACTGAGTCTAACCTTTTAATGAACCCATCACTGAGTCAAAAGACCCTCACAATAGTCTAGCACATTATCACATCACTAATCTATAATACATATCAAATATAGTGTAAGGTGGAGAAGTGGAAGTCCCACCTTTCACCAAACCATTGTTGTCAGATTGTATCACTGAAAAAATAATACTATTAAAAATAAAAATGTCAAGATTATGTTTTAATAGTAACGACTTTTTTTTGATAATCTGTTTCACACAAATGTATGTCACAATACAAAAAAAGAGACCTGTCTCTACTTCAATTTCATTCAATTTCAATGAGCTGTTTATGAACAAATAGATGCATGCCCATCAGGCATTGCATATTTCCTTAGACAACTCTACACCAAATCTACTTTAAATGTGACATTAGCATGAAACTAAATGACAGTATATCTGAGAGATATAAAATCTCATTTTCTCATTTGATATTAACCACCATCAATGACACGGCACGGCAATGACAAACAAACAACAGCTAGGATATGATTAGAAAGGAGATAAAAGTTGCATTTATCCGGTATCCCGGAGGGGGCATATAATGTTTCTGCGGTGCTTGGTGCACACTCGTCTCATCTGTGCAAATCCTGTTAAAGTGGAAAGAACTGCCTTTGAGCACATCGAGCCCACAGAGATTTGTCTAGGAGCATGATGGACCACAGTCACCGGCTGACACAAGGCCACCACGTGAACGTATGTGAGTTTAAATCCGATAACTAGAGAGCACTGCAGCACATCCTCGCGTTCAAACCGTCATCTCTGAGGTCATGTTCACTGGACTGCACAATGTTCAGGAAAGATCCTTTAATATCACTATAATATCAGTTTTTGTTGTTCTTGTTTTGTCCTTGGATTGAAGTCCTACTGCCTGCAATTTGATGTTTTCTGGGGGTCCCTGCGCACCCGGATCCATATATCCAGCAACGGGAGGGTGGGGATGGGGCGCATTGACGTGTTCCAATTCTGTTCATTCTGTTCCTACCAACTAATTGCATTGGTGTGATTAAATACGCAGATCCAATCTCATTTCTAAATGCTGTAATGTGATACGCTTGCGTGAAGCACAGTGGAAAAAATGGCATTACGCAGAAAATGAGAAGCACCAAATCAAAAGGGAAGCTTTGATGGCTGCTTATTTTTGGCTGTAGTGTAGCCGGGCCGTGGCAGAACATTTCATGTATGCGGTGACTTCTGACTCAGTGTGCACCTCTTATGATTGCTGCCTGCAGCTATTTTCTATAACACAATGGTCTGAGAGCTTTAATTATTTTTGGCCTTGAACAGCTAATATACTTTTAATTGCTTGCCATTTCCCTAGGACCGTTTTATCTCCCTGACGTCTTTCTAGTAAAGTGTTCGTAATTTCGTTGGGGTTAAGCAGACAGAATTTCATCCTAAACCCCATTTAAAACATGAACGGTAATGAGAGGCAAAGCAACCTAGAGCTGCTCTTTAAACAGCACGCAGCTTATTTATGAAAACTGCCGCATCTAGCGTGCTTAGCTGTGCCACAAACCCCCTCTATTACGGCAGATCATGAGAGCTAGCTCTACATGCCAAAAACCAAATACTGATGCCTAACACGTATTGCATTAAGGAGCAAATGGAAAGGAGGGGGCTGTTCTGTGATGTCTCCTTCAGGGCGACAGGCATATGTTAAAAGGTACATAGTGGCTATGAAACAATATCTAAAAATAGACCTGATGTTCCTATGCATAATATGCATCCATTTATAATTACATTACAGGTGTTTAACGTCAGAACACACAGAAACGAGACGCTTTGATTTCTGAAGTCACCAAGAACGTCAAACCCATAAGTTGCCTGTAGACTTTTTTTTACTGGCAGGGAAATATATTACTATAGTTACTTCAGTAATATTTCAATAAAAAAAAGAAAAAGAAAAAAATATATATATTCTGGCCTGAGTTACAGTTTATTGTTTTAGGTACTGAAGATTTCAAATGGCCTTGGCTGCTCTAATAGCAAACAAAATATAATTATGGGGGTGGTGATGGCGCAGTGGATAAGACACATGCCTTTGGTGTGAGAGACCCGGGTTCGAATCCATTGTGAGACACCAATGTGTCCCTGAGCAAGACTTAACCCCTAGTTGCTCCAGAGGCGTGCGACCTCTGAAAATATAGCAATTGTAAGTCGCTTTGGATAAAAGCGTCAGCTAAATGAATAAATGTAAATGTAAATTAAGCTTTAATATTAACAAGCAATTGTTCACTGTCAAAATATTCTTATGGAAAAATAATGTAAAAAGCACCAACATTTTAATTAAAAAGGAAACACTATAAAAAGGTTAAAAAATTACATTAGCAGGACAACACACGTAGTTTTACTGTAAACACGCTTTTGGAAATAAATAGTATAAATTTGGTACAGTATTTCATACATAATCAAACGTATGAAAGTATTAACATTATTTACTTTGAAAATATATACACATTTAATGTGGAATTTGTGGGGGACATTTTTTATAATAATTTTTAACTCAAATAATAAATATTTTAAAATTTTCTAAGATATAAGCAAAACAATTATATATTTTCAGCAGCTGTAGTTGCCAGATATTCATCACAAAAATGCAGTGACATTTTAGAGTATATATTTAGAATACATAAATATTTAAAGAGCCAATGGTACATACAAATGCCTTCGAATCACATATGCATATACACAAAATGTCATTTTCACCTTTATTCTCGTGATTTAAAAACATGGGCAGCAACAGCCCCATCCACCACTAGAGACTTGAAAGACAGCTGAATAGCAATCCATTCCCTGAGCTCATTTTCATATTCATTTAGTCACCACCGTCTCTCTGTAGGCCATCTACATATCTCGTCCTGAGACGGCAGAGAGGTGGAATCAGAATTCACAGCACCCATCAGTTCAGGAGGCACATCTTGATCTAACACAATGGCTGCACTGTGCCGCATGTCTCCTATCGGTGCCTTTATCTCTCAGCGGAGCGGCAGGAGACTTCCTGTTCCCCTGCCTGAAGTGCTATCGACTTATAGAGCCACGTTGGACTTTGTTCTGTAGATTAGGTGGGTGATTACACCAGGGAGCCACAGGATCCCTGTAAAACTATGGCCTGTTCAAATGTATTGCCATGCAATCATATCCAAACATACAATGCACAAAAATCAAGAAAGGAAGAAAAAAAAGAGAAAAAAGTGGATTGCCTCCACTTTTTGGACAAAGGGTGCTTATGTCTAAATGATTTGCTGCAACCGCGGTGTAGTTGTGTTGTGAGTGGAGAGGGGAGCTAATCCAAAATAGTGTTTTCCTTGTCCTGTTGGTATGTTGCCAGTGTGTCTGAAAAGCCGCGTTTACACAGTATGTTTCAGATCAACGCGGGAAGCTACGACTGACTTTTCTAAATAGCTGGCATGTTCAAAGATTAAAATATCTCAATTATGGACAGAATTACTGAACAAATGCATATTCTAATTAGCCCTGTTTATCTTCCAACAAGCAGTTTCTCTCGCGCTCTCTCTGGCTCAGACGAGTCCACCCGAAGCATCCTTATCTCCACACACATACATGCTCAGCCCCACGCGGCAGACAACGGATGGCCTCCTTTATATGAGAAAAACATTTACATAAACAGAAACTACTGCCGCTGCCAAGTTTAAGGACGCAAGTGTAAGGATTATTACCGATGTCGTCTTCATTCATGACCCTGGAGTCATTTGCCTGCTCTGTACCATGAGACATTCGTAAGTCGGAGGACACAATAGTCACATACAAGACAAATGTTTACTATGCCTAACATGGCTTCATGTATCCTCCTAAGAGGTACTTCAAGAAATAATTCATCCAAAAATGATTTACTTACTCTCATGTTGTTTCTATGAGAAAAAATTTGTAATGTGCTGGTTGCTCTTTTCCATGCAATTGCAATGAATGAGGACCCAGCTTTCAATGACACAAAAGCAAAGTGAATTATTATTAAAGTGATCCATACAAGTCATGCTTTATATTTCTAGTCTTCTGAAGCCATCTGATAGTTTTTAGTTATAAACTGATCTTGCCCTCAAAAAAGCCATTTTGAGTAAGTTTGAGAAGCTGGGGCCGGATTCAAAAAACATTCTTAAGAGTGAAATTCCTCTTAACTGCCATTTTCTTTTTTTTCTAACTTAAGAATATAGCTAAGAATATTTTGTATTTCCAAAAACATTTATTAGGAATGTTTTTGACATGTTTTAAACAAGATGTTCTTTTAAACAAGAAAATATTTGAGAATTTCTTAAGAATTGCACATTCTCAAAAGGTACACCATGTAACGTTTGGCCCTCTGGCAGTTAAAAACAAAACTGCATGCATTTTGTGGAAAAACATTGTTTTGTTTGTGCTTTGGCTCTGCATGACTGTGTGGATGAATATGGTTATCCTACTGCTCATAAAACATTCACTACTAGGCTTAAGAGAAATAACCAGTTTAGATGGAAATGATCTCAAGCGAACTATAGCTGAAGACAATTTATCTGTTCAATGAAACACCTTACTCACCTGTTGAGTAATAAAAACGCCATCTCCACATCGCTTTTCAAATACCTCGCCATCTCCCAAAATCCGAAATATATGCAAATTTTTTTCTCCATGTAATCCTATCTTGCTCGTTGTGACAACTAACCTGTGCCACCCGCTCCCACACCATACAAACGTCAAAGTAGACGGAACAACTTTTCTCTATTTACAGATATGACGAGACACGCATGGGAGAGTGACGCATGTCCACAGTTTCCCACGAAAACCACCCAATCAGGTCTAAAATATAAACCCTTAAAATAGGTTTACCATAGGACGGTTTGTTAATATATTAGACATGAACATGCCAAAGTGGATGTTAAGACTTAAAGGACAAGTTCGGTATTTTACACTTAAAGCTACACTGTGTGATTTTTACCCCCATCTAGCGGTGAAAAGGTATATGACCATCCAGAGAATATTAGTTTCTGTTCCTCTCAATTCCGATTTCGTTTTAACTCCTACGGTGGCCAATGTAGTCCAAGATTAACATGGCTTCCAGTTCGACCTCGTCCATGATTGTTCCTTCAAGTGATGAGGTTATTTTAGAAAACTATTATAATTTGCAGTAATTTAATGTGTCAGGTAACATATAGGTTATGACATCTACGTAAAATGAATAATAGTTTTATGTTTTCGTTATTTTTTTACCATTTCATTGCTAACATCAGTTATCAGGTTCCCAGACGAATGCAAGCTAATCTTAGTAACTTTTATCATTGCTTCGCGAAAGGCGAAGCTTGAATTAACGGGTATGTCCCTCTTTGGCTAATGTACTTTCAAGATGGAGGGGCAACATGGCGACCGACATTAGAACCCCTTACCCGGATGTATTTTCAATGGCATATTATACACTCACGAGAATACTTTATTACTTGAACGAAGTAAATATACATTAATGAGCACATATATTTTTGAAAGAACTAAGTGTTTTTAGCTAAGAATAAACTAAAAAAGTTACACAGTGTAGCTTTAAAGCCCTGTTTTAAGATCGTTTCTGATGAAATAGAACGGTTAAGATTAAAATTTGGACACATGCTGCTGTCCCGAGAATTTTCGGTTTCTGTGGTAGCAAGACTTGAATGTATTGAATATATGGACAGAATTTATGATAATTTTATGAAGATTTTGAATATTCCAGTCCACAATTATTGTAACTTCAAGAAAAAGAGTGACCAGTACATTATCCCTTTTTTTTCTTTTGTGAACAACAGAAGAAATAAAGTCACAGAGTTTTGAAACAACATGAGGGTGAGAAAATTATGACAGAATTTTCAGATTTTGCTTTGTTAAACCTACAAAACACAAATTGGAACTAAAAATATCAGAGCTGTCAGTGGATAAAAATAGATAATAATGACTTATGTCATAATTTTCTTCAGTTCTTTTGTAAGAAAAGAGACTCTTTCAAGAGACACAATATCTATAAAAACGTTTTGAACAAAAACTCACTTTTATGGCTTGATGCCAATGAACAGAAGACAAAAAAGGTTGCAAAACACTGCCTGAAACAACCCAAAGCTAATGATGGTGAAAATAATGTGCATAAGTCAATGTAAATTTCACATGCTTTTTTAAAGTAAATGCCAATAATGAATATGAATACAGCTGCCATAACGATCATATCTAATTATTACAACAGCAGCTGCTTGTCAGTGTTGCAAAAGCAACCAGCAAAGCAAAAAATTCTGGCAAAGTCTTGGAAGGCCATGGCTTTTTTTGATGTCACAGAAGAAGGCGACTCATACCTGGCAATTGCCTCTCAAGTGAACCATGCACCTCCAGAAAATGGCCATTTATCAGAAACAAATGAGATGTCATAGGTCAGAACAGCACCCAGGCCTTGCATCCTCCACAGGCTTGCTATTTGTCACACCAAATGAGCAAAACAACAGGCTCTGCAGAGACCACTGCGAGGAGAGCCTCTCCAATTAGTCAACTGATACACCACTGCTGCTATCGCCATCAGCGAGCCAGTCGGCAGCAAATGGTTTCCTTTTAAAATTTCGCTGTCGTCGCGTACAGAGCTGGGATTTAATTAAATACATGCAAGCTAGACTGAAAACATACCAGCTACATACAAGCATCTGTGGCATAATCACTTTTGGCCTACTCTGCCATATGTGTGCTGAATTACTTAACTATGCAATGAAATAAGTCACCAGAACAAAAAAGCTTAAAATATTCATTAAAGACTGGATTTTTTTTATTATTTAACCGCTGCAAAATAGATTTAAGCATAGCCACCACATTTCAGGAAAACACTGACACATCAAGTAGAGGCTAATTTGGATTATAATTATCCGGAAAAAACGTGCTGCACAAATTGGCACTGTTATTTCAAAAGTCCTTGGAAGTGCAACAAATGAAATAGTGGGAGAGAATGAGCCGTGGATGAAATAAGCCAAGTCACTGATGCGGTGTTGAGGGAAGCTTTTATTCTCCACAAATCTCAAGATTTCATTGTTTCTCATGTTCCAAGAATTTCAAGGATTTTTCAGTCTATGAAGGTGATTTGACTTCCACAGTTAAATGCCACGGTAATAAACATGACTATGAAAGCCTGTGAGAATTGTGATATTTTAAATGAGTGGATTGAAAAAAAGAGTCTTTAAAAAAACACACAGTGAGTTGCAGCCCTGCTTTTGCCTTGATCACTACAAAATTATACGTAAAAAAAAAAAAAAAAACATTTGAAGAAAGAATGTTTTATTGTTTTATTTTGCTTTTCAATTGGCTCAGAGTCACAGTAATATAGAACAGGATGCAGAATGGCTACTTGAATTTGATTGAAAGAAATTAGTTTAAATTACTACATATACACTGAACAAAATTATAAACGCAACACTTTTGTTTTTGCCCCCATTTTTCATGAGCTGAACTCAAAGATCTAAGACTTTTTCTATGTACACAAAAGGCCTATTTCTCTCAAATATTGTTCACAAATCTGTCTAAATCTGTGTTAGTGAGCACTTCTCCTTTGCCGAGATAATCCATCCACCTCACAGGTGTGGCATATCAAGATGCTGATTAGACAGCATGATTATTGCACAGGTGTGCCTTAGGCTATAAAAGGCCACTCTAAAATGTGCTGTTTTACTGTATTGGGTATTGGGGGGTTGACCCATTGACCCCATTGATTTAGACACATTGATTTAGACACATTTTAGAGTGGCCTTTTATTTTGGCAAGCCTAAGGCACACCTGTGCAATAATCATGCTGTCTAATCAGCATCTTGATATGCCACACCTGTGAGGTGGATGGATTATCTCGGCAAAGGAGAAGTGCTCACTAACACAGATTTAGACAGATTTGTGAACAATATTTGAGAGAAATAGGCCTTTTGTGTACATAGAAAAAGTCTTAGATCTTTGAGTTCAGCTCATGAAAAATGGGGGCAAAAACAAAAGTGTTGCGTTTACAATTTTGTTCAGTATATGTGAATGCACCTATAGAAATTGTATTTAAAAAAAAAATTAGACAGACAGACAGACAGACAGACAGACAGACAGACAGACAAACAGACGAATAGATGGATAGATGGTAGACATATTCGGTAATGCAATAAATCGCGGTAATGAATATGCACGATATTGTTGTCGCAGGGACTTCAAAATACCGTGAAAAATAATAGATCCGAAACTAGATTTTTAGAATGCGCATTAGCTTATTTTCCATCAACCGCTTAAAAAACACTGCGTATATGCTGCGCAAAACACGTGCGCACTCTGATGTAAACAATACCCACATGTATAAGCACTGTGTGCATGCGGCGCAGTTCGCACTCTAGTCTAATGTAAACAATCCTCAAATGGAGAAGCAGCATGGCGGAAGGAGGAACGCTGTTAACGATTTATCCCCCTTCTAAAAGCAGGACTGCCAACTCTCACTCATCCAACGTGAGACACGCAATTGACACCTTTCACACGCTCTCACGCCACACATCCATTTTCTCACGCAGAGAAAAATCGCGGAGCAAAGAGGACACGGAGACCGACAGACAAGACAGAGCAGGTTACTTTTGATATGACAAAAATATCAGCTCTCAGGTTCTGTCCATTTTATTACGAAATTCAGATAATAAATACCATTTTGGCGCTTGTAAATGTGACATGACAGATCACTGCGCCTCAGTTCAAGTAAACCGATCACCTGTTACTTTTTATTTAAAGATACAGTACAACTTACCGAAAGGTATACATAATATCAATCAATCAGTGTTTTTCAACCACGGAAAGAGGTCAATAAAACTGCAGGAGAACAATTATGTCACAGAACGTTATATTTACCTCCGGAAAGCCATTTAATGACCAGCACGTTAGTTAACTAGAAAAAAATAGCTATAGAGAGGAGTATTCTGCTAAATATGTGCACTATATTACATATTTTAATAATATACACTCACCTAAAGGATTATTAGGAACACCATACTAATACTGTGTTTGACCCCCTTTCACCTTCATAACTGCCTTAATTCTACGTGGGATTGATTCAACAAGGTGCTGAAAGCATTCTTTAGAAATGTTGGCCCATATTGATAGGATAGCATCTTGCAGTTGATGGAAATTTGTGGGATGCACATCCGGGGCACGAATCTCCCGTTCCACCACATCCCAAAGATGCTCTATTGGGTTGAGATCTGGTGACTGTGGGGGCCATTTTAGTACAGTGAACTCATTGTCATGTTCAAGAAACCAATTTGAAATGATTCGAGCTTTGTGACATGGTGCATTATCCTGCTGGAAGTAGCCATCAGAGGATGGGTACGTGGTGGCCATAAAGGGATGGACATGGTCAGAAACAATGCTCAGGTAGGCCGTGGCATTTAAACGATGGCCAATTGGCACTAAGGGGCCTAAAGTGTGCCAAGAAAACATCCCCCACACCATTACACCACCACCACCAGCCTGCACAGTGGTAACAAGGCATGATGGATCCATGTTCTCATTCTGTTTACGCCAAATTCTGACTCTACCATCTGAATGTCTCAACAGAAATCGAGACTCATCAGACCAGGCAACATTTTTCCAGTCTTCAACTGTCCAATTTTGGTGAGCTCTTGCAAATTGTAGCCTCTTTTTCCTATTTGTAGTGGAGAGGAGTGGTACCCGGTGGGGTTTTCTGCTGTTGTAGCCCATCCGCCTCAAGGTTGTGCGTGTTGTGGCTTCACAAATGCTTTGCTGCATACCTCGGTTGTAACGAGTGGTTATTTCAGTCAAAGTTGCTCTTCTATCAACTTGAATCAGTCGGCCCATTCTCCTCTGACCTCTAGCATCAACAAGGCATTTTCGCCCACAGGACTGCCGCATACTGGATGTTTTTCCCTTTTCACACCATTCTTTGTAAACCCTAGAAATGGTTGTGCGTGAAAATCCCAGTAACTGAGCAGATTGTGAAATACTCAGACCGGCCCGTCTGGCACCAACAACCATGCCACGCTCAAAATTGCTTAAATCAACTTTCTTTCCTATTCTGACATTCAGTTTGGAGTTCAGGAGATTGTCTTGACCAGGACCACACCCCTAAATGCATTGAAGCAACTGCCATGTGATTGGTTGATTAGATAATTGCATTAATGAGAAATTGAACAGGTGTTCCTAATAATCCTTTAGGTGAGTGTATGTTTACTTGTCATTACATAATTGTTATTATAATGAAAACCGCATAATATTTAATTTCTCTCTGTATGATTACAGCATTACGTGAGTTATATTTTTTCTTGAGAAAAATTTAAATGCAGGCTATCTACTGTAGCCTACCTAATATTTATCCAAATGAGACAATATTGAATCAAGATTGAAATCAAATGCAAGAATTGAAATCGTGAAAATTGTGTTAAGCAATAATACAAACAGCAGCCTACCAGTCATTGTACCATGTAAACATTGTAAAATGTTGTCACTAAACTTAATAAAATTCTGTTTAGTTACCAAATGTTTTGACAATCACAATTACACATTGTGATGCAAGTTGTTGTTTTTTAGATACCCCCAGGCCCGACCACAGAAATGACTGGGCCCCTGAAAAGGTCCAGTGAATGGGCCCTCCCCAAATCTGCTCTCTCTCTCTCTCCTACATTAACACATACATTTAACTGAGAGAGGAGAGACTTACTCAGTTATGGGGTCTATACACACACACACACACACACACACAGGGCTCTCAAGTGTCACGCATTGAGAGTGACAGTCACTCATTTCGGTCTTTTGTTACGCACTCCCGCCACACATTGTATTTCTCACGCGGAAAAACGATTTTTAATATACCGTATGTAATATGCCGCAGCGCCCCAAATGTCTCTGGCCGCGCCGCTCTCACTTTGGACCAGCAGGAATCAAGCGCGTTCTGTGTTGTTAGTCGAGCTACACAAAAGCCAATCAGAAAATAGCACTATTGTAACTGGGTACGATTTAACGCAACAACCAATGAAGAACAAAAATAAATAAATTGTCATGAAACAACCCCATTCCCGTGACCTGTCCAACATCTAAGGCTGCCACTCTGCAGAAGCAAATTCCATCCTATCTTCGATACGTTGGAGTATAGTTTTAGCCGGACAGTGCACATGACAACTGCTGTAAATGACATGAAATATTCTCTCAGTCCTCGCGCATCTGATAAGGCCTCATTAGATAATTTACAGGACGATTTTAGGCAATCGATTGCTTCAATCACACTGGGGAGGTGGTGAGCAATAGGTCTTACTTTTTCTTTTACTGTCTATGGTCTTACCGTGTCAATTCGCGCACTCCATCGTGTGTCACTCACTTGCGCTGCTGACCGCGAACTGGCGCGAAGCACTGGCGTTTTGACTTTACGTACAACAAAAATAGCCTTCTCAGACCATTTTCAGGAGAGGGGTGTTTCATTATGACACAGGCTACATTTTACTCAAGCAACATTAAATAAAATGCATTTTTTCTCACTTTCAACAATAAATGGTGCTATTTTGGTTAAAAATAAAATATGGTAACCTTTGCTTATATTTAGGATAAACATAATTATTGCTGGACTGCATGGGCCCCCCCTTGCGGCTAGGCCCCAGAAAACGTTCCCCTTTATCCCCCCTTATGAACGGCCCTGGATACCCCCAATCCATCCGTTTCTCTTGTGCAATTTAAGTATCGTGATAATACCATATACAGTGATAAAAGCTCAATCAATTAATCGCAGCATGAAAATTTGGTACCGGCACATGCCTATGGATAGATGGATGGATAGATGGATAGATGGATATATAGACAGATATCACAGGAATAAATTACATTTGAAAACATTAAAATAGAAAAGTTATTTTACTGCACAACTCAGGCTTTACAATGAATAGGGAAAAAATGTGAAAGGAAAAGTGCCTTTGTGCTTTATGAAAGTTGAGCTTGTCCTTCACAATTGTGTCCTAAGCTTCATGCGTTCCACAGCCAGGCAGACGTCTGCAGACAGTGAACACTGTTAACAATGTGGGGAGCTGTTCTTGGCACTGCGCAGCCATGACACTTTGCCCACGCACTCTCTCGCACACATGCTGTCCGCTCATTCCGCGCTGGTGGGGGAGGATACCTTGGGTTTGAATGTCAAAGAGTCAATGTATACAAACAAGTCTGGAAAATTGATGATGCTTGTGTATGCATGTGGTCTGTAAAGAATATTAATATTCCCTGTGTCCATTCTATATTATTTTCAAATGGGTCTGCTGGACTTTGAAGGTGGAGAGAGGAGGGGTGGAAACCGCTGTCTGTAAACTCAAGCTGTAGATGACATTATTAATCTCAATTTAGGAACTCCGTGAATGCGCATTGAGCTGCGACAAGAGGAAGCGATACAGTAGCAGAGCTCCTCCCAGCAGGGTGTTCCCAGATTAGATTACATATAGCCTGTGCGTCCCCAGCGACGCATTAAAGTGACAGAAGTCCGTTGGCGGTGACCTTTTATACAGATAGCCAAAAGTTAGCTGTCAGATGCTCGCCATTACACCCCAAAATCATCCTGGAGCAAAAAAAGTATTTTTATTGCAGCAGCCAGGCAGTTTATGGAGGGCGATTAAGAGCAGTTTTCCTCAACTGGAAGTGAATTCCCTACACTGGGGCCAATGGTCTGCCAAAATGGCTATAAGAGGATGTCTAGCATCTGCAATGTTTGCAAAATCGAAGCAAGGCTGATAGTCAGTGGATTTTTAAGGACTAGAAAGTCCTTTTCAGTAATAATAAGGCATGCAATGACAGCTGCCACCGTTCCACTTATTGAGTAAGTGTGAGCCTAGTTGCATAGGAGAGCAGCCCACCATGATGGGAAAGATGTCACTGAGTAAAGAAGATGCAATTAAAGGCTCACCTGAGAGAAAATGAGTGCCGGTGTCTCGACGGGCTGTTATGAAGCCTCACGTGCTGTGTATTAAAGATAAAAAGGTTCATCAGAAATTCTCTCTGAAAAGGCAGGAACAGTCACCATGAGGATTATGATATTCATTAACATAATAAAATAAACAAATGAAATCTGTGGGGCATTTAAATTATAATCCACATCAATGGCTTTTCGGAGCATTTTTCCCCTCACAGAGAAGACCATAGAGTGTAAAATGATGACAAGTGCTACAAATATACCATAAAACCTGATATACAGCCATGTGGATGCCAAAAGAACAGCCTGTACCACAAGTTGGATGTAAACGGAGAGGTCTAGCTTTGCGTTCTCTTGATCAGTCACCTTTGCGAATCCCATTTTCATCCATAGATGTCGGGATTATCTTCACTATCTCCCTGACACAGTTTGTTTCTGTTTACACTGTCATGTGGCGTTTTATGTGCTGTTGTATTGTGCATATTGATATTTCACACCAACACAGTCCTCTGAGTTGTCACAGGTTGCATAACATTCATTCTGGCTGATACACTGCCAATTCTGTTCTGGCACAGGCCTTCGTTGCCCATGGCAAAATAAACATCAAAACCTCACCATGCACGCCAAACCCAAAGAGATTCAGGAGCGACCTCCGCGGCTCAACGTGGATGAGGATGAAGCCAAAGAAGCAGATTTAGAATACATCACAAAACCTCTGATGAAAAAGAATCTCCTCTCAAAGGGTTTTACCAGCCATCCACACTGGGGTTTGGAGGAACACATCGTGTATCAGGCGCAAAATAAAGTTGAGGTGAAGAGAGAAAATATTGCTAAAGAAAATAAAGCATGATAAAAATAACTCAGAACATGTGACCAGGAGCACTAGAGGAAAACCTGATTCATGTCAAACTGCTGGATAATAATCCACACAGCACAATTTCAACAGATGGGATGATGTCTAGTGGGACCTGAAATGTAAGGCTTCATGGAGAAATGGCTGAGCACATTAGAGTTAATACCCACCTGATATAATTTGTGATCTCTAAGTACCAGCTGAAAAGCTCCAACATGACAGGTAACGCCAACATCTGGTCCTCAAAGTGCTCACAGACATACATACTACTGTAGCCATCCATGAGCCAATTGAATGAGCCAATCACAACAAGCGACAACAGCTTGAACCCTTCAAGACACTTCTCCCACCCCAATGTCAATCACATAGGCAAAAATACCAAACAATTCCAGCCTCGCTGTTGCTTTTTAAACAGAAAATGTATGTTGTCTTAAGGAACGGCATCTGCATAATACCCCATAATCCTGTGAATCCTGCAAACGTCTGTCTGACAGCAACATAGACAGAGCCCGCAGGAGAGGTTTAATCAAAGGTCAGGACAGAATCTTAACACCGTTTACCAGCACGGCCCAATCCCTCATTTGGTGCGGCGCCAAATCCCAACTCCGAGGGGAAATGTGATTTCAAATGACTTATTGTACAGTGCATGCTGATGAGAAACTAATGTCATTAAGAGAATATGCAAAAGCAATTGTTCGATGCACTTTTAATGGGAAGGAAAATTTTCATCTCTGTTTTGACAGCAAACAAAGGCACGTCAACTGTTTATGACCATTTATACCTGTGCAAATGGAGGGAAAAGTATGATTTGCCTTTACAGGCAAAATATTATTCAGGCTGTCATAGCAATACTGATGACAGACAGATGGAGTGCTTGTTTTGCACTCCGGAAAATACAGCTTTACACGGACCGTATATTACAAAATAAACTTTGCTTATTGCTTGCGCTAGTCACCCTACACACAGCCACCCTCCTTTTCTTCGGGGTAACCCCTGAACTGGTTTTCTTCCTATTCAAAATAACTGCTTAACATAAAGATTCTTCTGTCTTACAGCTTTCACTTAAAAAGATTGAGGACAACAGGCAATTTTCACTCAGGCACCTCGAGTCACCACCCCCTGCATCAGAATGAAGACGGCCGGAACGGGCAAAGCTCAAACATCTGGAAATCCTGAAGAGATAGTGGTACTTTTACAAGATTAAATAGACCACATTTAATAACATTTTACTGGGGAAGACTAATGTTTCCTTTCGAGCGCATTAGCATTTTGATAACCAGCTGAAGACTTTTCTTCCATTTGCGATAAGGAGAGAATGCAAGGCTGCATAGACAGCATGAAATAATTGGCACACCGCATGTGAAAAGTCAGCATTTAAAAAGGAGAGTGAGTAGAAATAAGGAAATAATAAAAAGGAGGTGGAAAAAAACACATTTTCAGGTAGATGAGAACCGAGGGAGTGCTGATTTTAGAGTTCAGAGAAGGTTCGCTACAGCTCAGGGTGATTTCACAATTTGAGCAGTCCTCCATGTTGAATAAGTGTCTGAACTAATTATGTTAAAAAAATAAATAATAAAAAAAGCATGCCTCAGCACTATGCCCAGAGTTAGCCTGACGTATTGCACTGTACTTCCACTGAATACAAAAAGCTTGAGAGCCCCTACCTCATACGATCTCCCTGATGTCTAAAATAAGAGGTAGAGTAGCCTCAATCCGTTATCACGCTTCTCAAAAAAGCCTTCAGATTGCGTTACGGTGTAAACGAAAAAGTAAAGCAATGACTCATCTGACCTATGAGTAAGGCTTGGTGTAACACACCATGGTAAAGCCTCTGGCGGATTTAAGACACATGAGCGTGTAGCCGTGCCACGGGGTGTTGGTGACTGGTCTGACAAAACCATGCTGTGTGAAATCACTTTGAATTATCACTGTTATCATCACCAGCAGGCCCCAACCTCAGAGTACCTAAGGACAAAACGCCCAACATTCAGCTATAAGATCTTGATGTCCATGAAGACCGACGTGATTAGTAACCCTTCCTCAAATACAAAAGCCTAAACGAATACAAGGAGCCAATTAAATAATATACAAACAAACACAAATTAAAGGAGATGTTAAGCGCGCTGCTAATGCCCGTCAGCGAATGTCATGAACATGGAGACTGAAGGTCAATGTGGTGGCGTGTTTTTCTTCACTTAACTGCTCCTGAGCTATTGACCTGCAAAAGCCACATTTCTAATCTGTGCACTGTAACACGTCAAACATTAAAATTTTGCTAGTGATGAAAGCATTTATCGATGACTCATTCCGGTGTCAGGCAAGATTCGGTCACCCCACAGGATCTAACTGATATAACTTTAAATGGGAGCTCTATTTGGTGCCTAAACAAAAATCTATGTCAAGTCAAGTAAGTTTTATTTGTAGTGCGCTTTTCACAATATATATTATTTCAAAGTAACTTTACAAGAAAAAGATGACGTTAATGTTTAATTAACATTGCGATTTTATTAAATATCTTAATATCTATCTTCACACCTTATATAGTCACATTTAGCAGATTAGAGCTGGGTGATAATATTGTTTACATTTTGCAACAATATAAACAAATCAAACTATAGCAACAAATTGCTATATAGTCTATATCCCTTTATATATGTATGTAAGCAAGTTTAGCTGGATATTCTTAAATATCAAACTTTTTTTTACAGAGCTGTGCAATAATATAGTATACATTGTGTGATAATATTTTTTTAAAAAACATACATGTTGTCTTAATTTCGTCAATTTGACAATTAGTATCTTTCAAAATGTCATATATCATAATCAAAGCGTAACACTTTATTCTAAGGTGACGTATTTACACGTTACTTACTACATGTACTTACTATAGTAATAACAGTAAATTATGTATAATTACAAGTAACTAACCCTATACCAAACCCTAACCGTAACTCTATAGTAAGTACATGTAGTCAATAAATATTACTCAGTACTTATTTTTAGTAAGTACAATGTAACTACCTCACCCTAAAATATAGTGTAACCAACCAAAGCTATATTTTTTTTTAGTTAACTTGCAAGCTAGCCTACTAACATAGTATCATGAAAAATCAGACCTCCTTTAAAACCCCAAGTGATCTTGCTCAAAGAACTTTTAGTGAGTACTCTCTCTTTAATGGATGTTTACAATTCCTACAAAATCACATAGCGATATGTCATTTGAAATATGTTGTAAAGACCATTAATGTCTGTTTTAGATAGCTCACAGATACCGAAATTAACCTGAAAGCTTAAATTATACACTACGCATTTGCATTTACACTACATGTAATTACGACAATGTTTAATGTTTAAAATTAAAATTGAAATATAATGTCAAAATGTTAAATGTCAAAATGTTTCAGTTATTAAAAGAAGAGTGTAATTTTAGCGATTCCATTTCCGATTCTTATCGATTCCAAAATGGTCAAACATTTAGATATCAAACATATTTGAAGAGTTCAGATGCAAAAACCTCTAAGTGCCATTTGAAATTTTCTTCTAGAATGATCATTTTTATCAAGCTTGTTTATTTAAGTTCAGTAATTTCACTTAAATGACAATTAATAGGTCATCTTCATTGCCATTTAAGTGAAATTACTGAACTTAAATATACAAGCTTGATAAAAATGATCATTCTAGAAGAAAATTTCAAATGGCACTTAGAGGCTTTTGCATCTGAAATCTTCATTTATTCTGTGTCTTTTTGCAAAACATCCTGTTGCAGCTGAATACCATGAACAAATATCAGCCGCCAAAAGAACAACTAACTAATATAAATTTCAAACGTAATTAAATACAGTCAGTAATACAATAAGAACAAATAAGCAAATTAACAATAGCAGCACAAATAAATACTGAATAAAATAAAATAAAAACTGAACAAAGTTCAGAAATTGAAATCAAATAACATTGCGTAGTTTTATTTGTACCACCAGTGCAACAAAAGGATGACCAGAAGGATTTTTTTTAATTATCTAGAAGCGATTGTCATAATGTGATAAAAAAAAAAATTTAACGGGCATTACAAATGGTCCAAAGGGGATGGAATTCTGCAGAGGAGATATAATCTCGCACAACACCGGACAAATTCCACTTAGGTCTAATTAAATCACTGTTTTGTTTGGCCATCTATGATTTCATTTATCACTGATTAAAACAAACACCTTTGAAAGGTGTCACCACATCTTCATCCCTTTATCCTCTCTTAATGTTTTGGCGATATACAGATAGAGATTTAACTTTGCCCACCGTGAACATAAATTCAATTACATTAAAAATGTCAGCACAAATAACTGCCAGCATGAGATCTACAACTGAGATACTATGTGTTGGGGGTGTTTTCTTAAGAGGATGATGCAGGTGCTAAATGCTAATGGCTTTGAGCGCTACAATCCACGGCCAATTAAGATTTGCAAATGCGTGTTTATCAATGCAAACAGAGTTGGGATTAAAAACAGATTATCCTGAAATTCATTGCCACAAGGGCCAACATACACCATTACATTCCAATAAACTGGTTTCTTCTCCAGGCCAATAAGCATCTCCCTCCCTGAGGCTATTAAGCAGCTATTCTGTCAGTCTTCTTCATTCACAGACCTTCTACAAGCAGCAGTATCGATTGCACTGGAAACCCTTAATAACCCAGGACAACAAACAACCAACATGGATACTTTCTTCTTGAAACTGCAGTTACAGTTCGCCCTCTGGGATTACACAATAAATCACTTGCTTATCACCTAGCACTAGGCTTCTTGGTTGGTACATCACATTAATGAGATTCATCACATGTCTTTGCTTTTAAATCTCTATCATGCACTGATAGAAAAGACCAGATTTGACAAACGCTGTCTAGACTGCATTCTCAAACAGACTGCTTTAAAAACCTTTATGTTATAATAGAGAGGGTTAAACAGTTTTGTGTGGAAGTCAATGACAAACGTCATTGTCAATGCAAAACGTATCTGTCATCTGTTATGGAAATAACTGTGAGTATAAAGAATACAGTCATGGTCAGAATTAATGGCACCCCTGGTAAATATGACCAAAACTGGCTGTAAAAAATAAATCTGCATTGTTTATCCTTTTGATCTTTCATTAAAAAAATTTGCAAAATTCTAACCTTTCATTGAAGTAAAAGAATTTAAAGTGGGGGGGGGAAATCACATTATGAAATAAATGTTTTTCTCCAAAACACGTTGGCCACAATTATTGGCACCCCTACATTTTTTTTACCAGTAAAATATCTCTGAAGTATATTCCCATTAATATTTACCTTTTTTAGCACACCAGGGTGACTAGGAACATGAAATTGTCCAGCCATGACTTCGTGTTTCACAGGAGTTTGAATTTGAGGAAACACAAATGCCAAATCCCCTTAATCATTCATCACAATGAGTAAAAGCAAAGAATATAGTTCTGATGTCCATTAAAAAATTGTTGACCATTACAAAATAGAAAGTGACTGTAAGAAAATAGCTAAAGAATTGAAAATCCCCATTTTGACCATCAGGGCAATAATTAAGAAGTTCAAATCAACTAAAGATGTTACGAATCTGCCAGGAAGAGGACGTGTGTCTATATTGCCTTAATGCACGGTGAGGAGGGAAGTTTGAGTGGCCAAAGACTCTTCAAGGATCACAGATGGAGAATTGCAGAGATTAGTTGAGTCTTGGGGGTCAGAAAGCCACAAACAACCCCTATACGTCACCACATGTTGTTTGGGAGGGTTTCAAGAAAAATCTTCCTCGCTCATCCAAAAACAAACTCGAGCATATTCAGTTGTCAGACACGACTGGAACTTCAAATGGCACAGGTTTCTGTGGTCAGATGAAACTAAAAAAAGAGCTTTTTGCCAGCAAACACGCCAGATGGGTTTTGTTCACACAAGGATAAAAAGTACCCCATGTGTACAATTTAATATATCGTTGGATCTTTAATGTTGTGGGCATATTTTTCTGCTGGAGGTCCTGGACTTCTTGTTCAGATACATGGCATCGTGGATTCTATCAAATATCAACAGATAAAAAATCAAAACCTGACGCCTTCTGCTAGAAATCTTATAATGGGCCGTGGTTGGATCTTCCATCAGGACAACCATTCAAAACAAACATCAAAATCAACACACAAATTTGTTACGAAGCACAAAATGAAGCTTCTGCCATGACCGTCCCAGTCCCCTGACCTGATGAGTGCAGAACTGAAGAGAAGAAGCACAAACATGGATCTGGGAATCTGCAGGATCTGGAGAGATTCTGTATGCAGGAATGGTCTCTGATCTCAGGTCAGTTGTTCTCCAAACTCATCAGGCATTATAGGAGAAGACTCAGAGCTGGTATCTTGTCAAAAGGAGATTGCAAAAAGTATTTAATAAAAGGGTGCCAATAAACGTGGCCAATGTGTTTTGGAGAAAAACATTTATTTCATAATGTGATTTATAACCTAAGTACTAATACTCCACTATATCACAGTCCGATGAAAATAAAAAGGATTTGGAATATTTAAGAAAAATTGGCAAGTAAAAGAGCCATAGCATGCTTTATAAAGACAAAATCATACAAATCATTTCCTTATCATCATGATTTCAATACTGTTTGAGCAAAAAGAGCCAAGTGTTCTGATTGGGCAGGTAAGAATTTGACTGACAGCATTTAATCAGGCCTTATAATTTGCACTGCTCTGTAATGTCCTTCCTCTTGTAGCTGCTAGAAAACTGTCTGACATTACAAGTCAAAGTAGAGTCGACTATATTTGAAGGAAATTGATTTTGAAACTTGAGCTCTGCGTTTTATTCAGAAACCAAATTCCTTCACAGGAATGTCACAAAGCTTGTTTCTATATGCTATGCAGCAGACACAGTACTGTATGGCATATAAATGCAGAAAATAAGTAGGAAAACATAAAAATCACACAAAACGAATACTGCCAATCAGAACCTACTTTCTTTGTTCAAAACATTGAGAGTGTTACAGAGTTTTTTTCAGGAAGGTGTTTAAAAGTTCATCTATTAGTGCCAAATTCATTTGGTGTGGAAAATAACACCATAAATCATCTGAGACATGGAGAAATCATACAGAGCGTTTTGACATATTGTTGTGCCACGGATCTTGGCACATTTTCTTCCATTTGTTGGCACTGTGTCATAGCCACAGTGATTCAGTCTCCATTTGTAGTAAAAAGAAAAACATCGGCATTGTGTAGGACCTTATACGGGCTCAGCTGTTGTTTTCTGTGCATAATATTCCTCTGTGGGAAACCACGATTTTAGCCATTGACTCCAGAATGAAAATTGGTCTTTTGCCATGTACTAAGCAGGGTGCAGGGAGCACTCCTTATGGAAGCTGGCCATTAAGCATTACAATTACGAATCAAAATTGTAGGTTCTTGTGCCTATATGGCTAACAAATGAAAATAGCAGATTAAGCATCATTACACTATTAGTGTTAGTTAAACACAAAATGCCTCCTCTGTCACACAGACATGTTGTGTATTGAGCTAAATAAGCCTGGTTTCAGGCAATTTAAGACATTATAACTGTCACCTAGCTTTATGTTAGTAGTCAGATGTGGCTCGTTTAAACAAATGCAGGACATAAACTCAGATCAAGAGTGTCTTAGCTGCATTCCACTGTCACTGTACAACTCAACATGGTGCAAGATAATGCACTATTTTAGAGTCAAAACAATATCTTATATTTCTTAAAGGTTTAAATGTGACAGATGACCATACATTAGTGACAGTGGAATTAGTCAGACTCAGAGTAAACCACTCAAGTGAAAGTGTCTCTGCTGTTAACCTGGGAAAGGTTAAGACCTGTTCTCCAGGATGCTTCAAATAAACTAGAGCCTGATTAAACTGGAAGTTACGATCGCTCTCGTAAAACAGAACCCAGGGTCTGTGTGTCGTCCACAAATACCTGTGTAAATCACACCTGGCTGCCATCATAACTCAGCTGAAGAAACTGTAATGATAATCTGGAAAAATGCAGTATTATATTAAATAATAATAACAATCACATTTCAAATTAAAAACAACAGAACACACCACAAATGGTTCACACATGGCTAGTACACTACATACTACTACTAGATTGTATAAGAGGGTACAGGGCACATTTCTCAAGCTTTTTATTCTCTATATGAAATGAGGTCTACATTTGAGGAGTTCTGTGCTCAAAACAGTCAGTTTGTGACTAACGTCCACGAAAGACTACTCTTTTATTCCCTGAGCATAAGGCAGTGAGAAAGCAGTTATCAGTCTGTCTCCAAGTGACAATCTGAAAGGCATTATTGTTTGTCATCTTCTTTGTAACCCTATTTCATATTTCAACATCAAGTACATTTGCAATGCACAGTTTTCTTCCTGACTCCCACTGTCAAGCGCACAGATGCATTTATTGATTTCAGGGTGAGGAGATGAACTTTCCAGTCTCAGGTGAACCAGCAAAGTCCTTGGAAATAACGCAGTAACAGTTAAATCCGAACGATCTCAAGCATGTTTAATCAAGCAGGTAAAAGCGTAACTTTGCAAGCTAGGTAAACCACATCTTAACGACCACAAAGTCCTTTAGAAATGGTATCAGTGTACTGGCATCGACAATTAAAGAGAGACCATGAGATATGGACCATTCATTAACTCTAGAGATCTCGGAGAGCATGCCTGAACCCAAAACACATGCCATGCAGAAAGCACCGGTCTCTCTCTCTCTCTCTCTCTCAAGTCCCTGAGAAATGTCCCTCAACGCCACAAACCTCAGGCGTGCATCAAGATGCAAGAATACAAGCCAAGCTGTTGAGATGTCACCACTAACCTTTGATGTTGCAATAAGGCTCAAGCGAGAGTCGAACGAGAAGAAAAACGTGTCGGCTGAAGGTTTAACGGCGGCGCACTGAAAACATCCCACGATTTCGCGTTCAAATTCCTCCTCTAACCAACGTGCTCATTTTCCTTTCTCCCCACCGCTCATGTGTCTTACCTGAAGGGCATCTCCCACGACTGCAATTAGCTGCCAAGATTTCATTGTGGTCGGGCAGCGAAAACGCAAAGGAAAAGTGCCTCCTGTTTTCTCAGTGGAGGTAAACCGATTGCGCGCGGAGAGAGGCAGAACGGGCAACAGAGAGCGCGCGAGTGGTAGTCAGTGGACCGTATCCACGTGGTGCCATGTAAATGACTGCATCTGTCACTCCACGCGCCTGTGCCACAGTCATCCTTGTGATCCTTCTCAAGTTCACACCATTGAGCCTGACTTTGGCTCAGGGGTTTAGTGTAAACAACTCGAAAGTGATGCACGGAATCCTACAGCTTTTCTGCACCACAAGTCGATCTAGTTAAGTGGCAAATGCTGAGCTATGCATTCGGGCTGAAAGTTATGTTCTGTATAGATACCAGTTTATTTTACAACCTAAATATATGAATGCATTCAGATAATCTTAAATAAGATCCATTCAGACACCATGGATTCTTCAAAACCATTAGAAACGAGCGATGGAACTGAAATAACTGTCATACCATCACCCCTGAGATGACAGCAATGCTGAAATAAATAAATAAATAAATTTCACATCTGATAAAATAGGACTTTGGGCGTATTTTCCAGTTGTGTGCACTTGTATTAATCTATTTGAAATAAAAGCATAAACTTAAAAGAATACATTGTTTTAAAAATACATTGTTTTTTATTATTATTTAGTATATATAAAAATTGTAGAATTTTATTAGATTGTTTTCTTAAAAAAAAAGATAATTAAAGGGTTAGTACACCCAAAAATTCTGTCATTAATTACTCGCCCTCATGTCGTTCCAAACTCGTAAGACCTTTGTTCATCTTCGGAACACAAATGAAGATATTTTTGATGAAATCAGAGAGCCTTAAAATAGTCAATGTGACTAGTGGTTCAACATAATGTTATGAAACAACGTGAATACTTTTTGTGAGCAAAAAAAAAAAAAAAAAAAAAAAAACGACTTTATTTAACAATTTCTTCTCTTCCGTGCCAGTCTCTGACGCTGTTCACGTGAGCACCACAATGCATGCGTGTGATACTGATGCAGGATCCAGCCAATACGCAGCTGGAGCTTTGACGTAGAACCGGAAACTGCTGCGCTGTGTTTACAACGTGAACAGCGTCAGATACTGACACGGAAGAGAAGAAATTGTTGGATAAAGTTGTGTTTTTCGTTTCGTTTTTTTGCGCACACAAATATTATCGTCGCTTCATTACATTAAGGTTGAACCACTGGAGTCACATTAACTATTTTAATCATGTCTTGACTCTTTACTACCTTTCTAGGCCTTGAAAGTGGTAATTATGTTACAGTCTATGGGGGGTCACAAAGCTCTCAGATTTAATAAAAAAATATCTTCATTTGTGTTCCGAAGATGAACAAAGGTCTTACGGGATTGGAGCAACATGAGGGTGAGTAATTAATCACAGAATTTTTTTTATTTTTGGGTGAACTAACCCTTTAATAATTCAAAACATAATTGTTTTGAAGTAAATTTGATTACCAAAGTGCATACATACAATTTATAATGCCTAATTGCTGTTACAACCCAAAAAGTGGGATTTGTAGGCCTTGACATTAATTTACACAGTTCATGGACAGTCTGGTATGGTGTTACAGTATGGTTTGGGAACATAACTGTACAGCTTAAATCTAAATTAGTACACCTGGTGTTGACAGCATTAAAATATTCTTCTAGCCCAAACAATTTTCAATCTTAATCTTCACTACTTATATGAGAACTGCATTCTTAATCAGGTACAGAACATTTTGGGGGACCAAACCCCATTTCTTGTATTCACAGTATGAACTGCTTCCCTCTGGTAGAAGATACAGAGTCCCAATGTGCAAACTAAACAGGTATAAGAATTCCTTTGTACCTGTATCTGTACAAATGTTTGAATAAGTGTTTATCCTGATAATTTAAAAATGTAAAGTCTAAACTGTCTTTTATACACTCACCGGCCACTTTATTAGGTACCCCATGCTAGTAACGGGTTGGACCCCCTTTTGCCTTCAGAACTGCCTCAATTCTTCGTGGCATAGATTCAACAAGGTGCTGGAAGCATTCCTCAGGGAGTTTGGTCCATATTGACATGATGGCATCACACAGTTGCCGCAGATTTGTCGGCTGCACATCCATGATGCGAATCTCCCGTTCCACCACATCCCAAAGATGCTCTATTGGGTTGAGATCTGGTGACTGTGGAGGCCATTTTAGTACAGTGAACTCATTGTCATGTTCAAGAAACCAATTTGAAATGATTAGAGCTTTGTGACATGGTGGAAGTAGCCATCAGAGGATGGGTACATGGTGGCCATAAAGGGATGGACATGGTCAGAAACAATGCTCAGGTAGGCCGTGGCATTTAAACGATGCCCAATTGGCACTAAGGGGCCTAAAGTGTGCCAGGAAAACATCCCCCACACCATTACACCACCACCACCAGCCTGCACAGTGGTAACAAGGCATGATGGTTCCATGTTCTCATTCTGTTTACGCCAAATTCTGACTCTAACATCTGAATGTCTCAACAGAAATCGAGACTCATCAGACCAGGCAACATTTTTCCAGTCTTCAACTGTTCAATTTTGGTGAGCTCTTGCAAATTGTAGCCTCTTTTTCCTATTTGTAGTGGAGATGAGTGGTACCCGGTGGAGTCTTCTGCTGTTGTAGCCCATCCGCCTCAAGGTTGTGCGTGTTGTGGCTTCACAAATGCTTTGCTGCATACCTCGGTTGTAACGAGTGGTTATTTCAGTCACTGTTGCCCTTCTATCAGCTCGAACCAGTCTGGCCATTCTCCTCTGACCTCTGGCATCAACAAGGCATTTCCGCCCACAGAACTGCCGCTCACTGGATGTTTTTTCTTTTTCGGACCATTCTCTGTAAACCCTAGAGATGGTTGTGCGTGAAAATCCCAGTAGATTAGCAGTTTCTGAAATACTCAGACCAGCCCTTCTGGCACCAACAATCATGCCACGTTCAAAGTCACTCAAATCACCTTTCTTCCCCATACTGATGCTCGGTTTGAACTGCAGGAGATTGTCTTGACCATGTCTACATGCCTAAATGCACTGAGTTGCCGCCATGTGATTGGCTGCTTAGAAATTAAGTGTTAACGAGCAGTTGGACAGGTGTACCTAATAAAGTGGCCGGTGAGTGTATGTTTATGCAGCAACATGTAGTCCACAACAAATTTCCTTTCGAGGACAATAAAGTATACTACAACTACTACTACTACTAGTTGTGGAATATTTTTGTTATTATTATTACTATTATTATTATTATTATAATATTTCCCTTACAATGAGGTTGAAACAAAGTGTTCCAACACTCCCCACTCTCTACTACTTTACTTTGAGGGAAATTGAGTAAAAACAATAAGCCCACTTTCACATCCATATCTGTATCATTATCTCCTTAGCCATCTTTTTTTATCCTCTTACAGATCTGACAGATATATATTGCTGTCGGATAGCACGTGAATTCCCCCGTATTAACCCTGTTGTATTAAGTAGCCCGATCAAATTGCGCCCTGCCTTTGATATGAAATTCAATCACAGTAGTCAGTCTCATGCCTCTTAGCAGTCACTGCTGATAAGTTTAGCATGAGGCCTCTCCCGGACTTACCCCATCCCTGGCATGAGGTCGAGAACTTGAAAGGCATTATTCGACTGCAAGGTCCTTGGCAACTGTGACATCTGACAACCACATGACAAGAAAATATCTCCCTTTTTTTTCCTGGTGAGCAGCAGGAGGCTAGTGTAGATCAGTGTGATAGCAGTCACCGCTGCAAAATCCCGGTGACAGTCTACATAAATTGGGTTAGCAGCAGCCCCCACAGAGCTGCATCAGGCAGGGAGACTAAAGGACTTGTCATAGGTGACCTCTATGTAACTACATCCCTGCTGCTTTGAAGTGCCGTGAGACATGATGTTTAATATGTATTCCATCCTGCCCTGACATTCCAATTTCTTAGCGCCTCACAATGTTTATTAGAGTGTTTTTATACATGCAGACTTTTATAATTTCATCATGAGCACAGTCATCTGAACGTTTCTCCCCCAAGTGCCAAAATTATGAACTAATAGCCCTGGGATGTTTATTAGCTGACAGCCGTCCTTCAAGCAAAACAGAACATCATGTTTGGGGAGTCTAGCATTCAAATTTAAAAAATAAGAATTTTTAGACCTCCAGTGAACTGGTGCTTGACTGAAATAAAATGTAACAGCAGACTTTAATCCTTTCATCTAAGAGACACCATAGAGCCCCACTCTTTTTCTTCTCCTTTTTTTTTGGTGCCATTCCTCAAGCCGTGACGCTATTCCCTCATGCATTAAATACCCAACACATTACAAAATAGGCCACCTTGTAGGGCCCTGCATGTTAACACACAGCATCCCACTTTAGGTGCAAATGAGAGCAAGGGGACAGGAAGAGGACAGAGGCTATAGAGATGGACAGTTCCGTACAGTGGATTAGAGATTCCTCCTTGGCAACATTTATGGTTATTTATGAGTCTCCAACACAATATCGGTAATGGGTTACCGTTCATCCAGGTCTCCCCGGGCGCACCCCTATACGTTTACACAAATTAAAATTGGCAACATGCCATTTGTTTCCACAGCGCCTCTTGCTTCCAACCAGGTCGCTAATGGGATTATTCAGTTCTTGTTTTTATGAGCACAAACAGTGTTGGAATCATCTGCGTGCTGTAGATCTGTTACCCTTTTTTCCACTTTCTCATCTTATTTAATTAGATTTCTGACTGATTTGTCCCGTGCTGTGATTGACAGATGCCAGTACGTGGTTATCACAGGCTTAGTATTTCACGGAAGGCACGCAGGCCAGTTAGCTGCACATATACTGTAGCGCGTCAAGGACGACTCTTACGATAAGCTGATAGAATCTGGGCCGTAGGTAGCAGAAGCAGCGGCAGTCTCTATAAATTGTCATTATTGAATATGCTGTTCTTCATGCCCATGCGATAAGAGCGCATTAAATGAGAGGGGTGCACAATGCCAGAGAGAACTGAAAGGAGACATTTCGATTTCATTTTCATCTGTTTAATTTGTTCCTATTACACCCAACAGCTCTACCTTTGTGCTCGGGCCTCCAAATCGGTTAAGTAATAATTGTAACGTTGACATGTTGAGCGATGACAAGGCAAAGCGGTCGAGGAGATTGTTGGTCACGTACAGTATATCCAGGAATAAGCTAAGAGTATTTTTCTCTCACTCTGCAGCTCCTGGCGGGGGGGCTGCCTCATCTCTTCATTGTCTGTGCGGCTGTTGAATCTGCACAAATTATTTTTCCGCCATTCCCGTAATTACCTCCTCCCTCTTTAAATAAGAGACACCGCTTGATCGCCAAATTGCCTGATGGTGACAATAACTCGTATTTGTCGGAAAAGTTCAAGGGCTGTGGCTTTCCATTGTGCAATAAAAAAAGAAGTCAATAGAGAGATTAGCGTGCACTGAGAAACTCAATATATATTCAAATATGAACAGCAATGTGATTCGGAGTTAGCCTTCTAGACTATTATCTTAGGATAATCTCATCAGATTCTGTTTATTGCTTTCATTTATAACTCTGCCGTCCTCCCCAATTCAGCCCGCACTGTTTCATCATCTTATTTACTTAGAACAACTTTGAAGCTCTTAACAGTTGCTTTCCCCATGAGAGGCAGCCAGGGCCTCGACGCCCCAAGCTGCTCCCTACCTCGGAGCCTAATTGAGGGAGATGGGTAATGGAAGTGACTTCTCTGCCTTGTGAGAGAGAAAATTCCATCTTGCTACTAATCCACGACAAACTCTCAGGTTCAAAACCGTGTGACTCACCGGCAGAGCCTTTGCAAGAATTAAGATCGCAATCTATGGCAGATGAATGCTTATCTAATTGAGCTGATACTTTATGATTTAAATTAATGAGGCGAGAGGCGCCGTGACAGAAGCATGGTGTTGTTGCTTTTTAGCCGCTTCGCTCGCAGCCATGTAATTTTGTTAATACGCAGATTGCCGATACCAAAACGCAGTAATACCTTTGGGATCATGCCGTAACCACTGTCAGTATGATTGAAATGCAGTGGGGCTTTCCTCTGTGCACTGGGTGGGTTGTCGATGGTATACCGATCGGTGGCCTGTCTTTGTAAGACAAAGGCAGCATGATGAATGCTGTCAGGCACGTTTAAAGCTGCCATCTCGATTTCGTCTCACCTTCCACCATCTTCCCCTAAAACAGGGATATGTTCTTTATTCTGGAGTGGGGCCACGGAGCCTCATCCATCAACGTGGCAAGACATGGTGCAGCACTGCTCATACCTTTACAGCCAAATCAATAAAACAATTCCAGCCATCTCCTTCACACTCCTGAGTTTCACAGTGATTATCTCGAGCAGCATTCATATTTCTTCCATTTGTGTATAAAACGCCTTGGGCATCAGGACGGAATGTTGAACATAATATTGATGGATGCAAGAGTCATTGACCTCTATTCCACCATGTTGTGGGTGCTGAGGGCTCGTTAGAGCTCGCTGAAGAAATCTCCTGCAATACGGGAATGGAGACTGATGAAGAGAATGGGCTTTTGTGTTTTCTTCAATGTGAGCAAATGATGTCTTGAGGTCTCAACAGGCAACGGCACAGAAAACGAGAATGTGTGTCAGCAGTGGGCGGATGTGGGCCAGGCACCAGATCATTTAGTACTGAAGGCTTCTGCTATCCGTTAGCATTCCTAATAATCTCAATGGAAGCACTCAATCTGAAAAGTGGCATCTTGGAACCACAGAATTTTCTTAACCAATCGGTTGAGCTATAAATGCCATGTGACCAATGACACACACAGTCTCAAACACTTCCCTACTTGGGATGCGTTTCCCAAAAGCATTATTAGCGAACTTTATCCGCAAATTCTGTCGTTATTTGGTGAGAACAACAAAAGAGTGAAGTAGTCATATGGCAGGTTTGTTTTTACAGCAATAATCTCACATGAATCGATCTAAAATCTTTTCATTAGCAGAAGCTATTACTCCACCACCTGTGTAACACGTTTAACGACAATACTATATTGTTTAAAACTGTTTGAATGATGAATGTGTGAGAAAATTATCTCACACAAATTACTATAGATTCAGGTTGTGACTAGCTAGTAATTTCTGCAACAATGCAGTGAACTAAACAGTGAGTACGAGAAATGTACGAGAAAAGGCCAAAAAAAAACACATCTTTAAGATAAAAATGCTCAAATCAAAAAGACATCTCCACATATTAGTTTGTTATCAGAGCATTATTGTGATATCCTAATCTTGTTTCAATTAATCTTCTTAACCAATTAGCACGATGCTAAACTAGTTGCCTGATGAAAAACACGTCATTATCGTGATGTCTTGCTAATCAAAAAAGTTTATTTTAAACAGTTATGCTAAGCTAGTATGCAAAGCTGTTAGCATGCTAACCAAAGGCTAACTGAAATAACAAAGAAAGGGAAATGTTTAATTTCACCATGTTTAGCTTTTAATGAGATATGTCATTCAAAAGACATTTTATGACACATCCTAAAACAATTTTCTAATCGGCACAGAATAGAGTAAACCAACACGTAAAAAAATGTCTCAGCCAATGGAATGGCTGTGGGGATGATAGATAGGATTTTGCACAACAATATCATCTAGCGATTACCAGCTGCTAACAGGCTAACAAGCCAAACAACAACATGCTGCTGCACCAAAGCCGTCCTTCACCACATCCTGCCCTGATCAATCCCTGATTCCGATTCACCCACGCAGAGTTCTCATTATCATCTACAGCGTTTACTGCGTTTGATAGAATGGTTTGGCCCCTCTCTGATAACTTGTATTGGGAAGTTAAGTCAATTGAAACTCTGAGGTGTGCTTTAGAGAGGCAGGAAGAGAGAAGTGGGAACTTTAGGATGCCACAACGCACCCCCCATCCCCAACGACATTAAAATATGAGAGTTAGTAATAGCAAAGTAGGGGGACACAATATTACTTTCTTAAATTATGTATAGTCTGTAATACATACACAATGATAAACAACCTTCATGAAATATTTAACTGGCTCCCCTCCGATCCACTCTCATTCACTCCATTGATATGACTTTACTCTTTAATAGTGCGGCAGCAGCCACATAATAACCTTTGCCGTCGGAAACATGCTGTGCTGTGCGTTCGCCGCCGAAAAGAAGGGAAAATAAGAAGGGGAAAAAATGCAGTGCTAAATGTTTGCTTCAAAATTCATAAAGCGCATTACTGGGTGAGATGGAGCGTGAAAGGATTCTATCCAGTGAACACACATGCAGGCTACACTGGCTCAGAGCATATACAGCCCTGGCTGCTGTTTCCTACCCTCATTTAATTGCATGTTTCCATGGTTACTGGCATACTTGGGAAAAAAGACAATAAACAAAAACAACAACAACAACAACAACAACAACAACAACCTAAAAATATTATCATCCAGATATCTCCGCCAAAATAAGGCAGGGGCAAAGACGCTACAAAATATATAATCTCAATATTTATTTTGACACTGTGCTATTGAAAAGGAAGTCCTTTGAAAAATCAAAGTCAAAGGCTTATGTCTTTGAGACAGTAAAAACTTTGCTTAGTCACCTAGGAGACTAGCTATATTTTTAGTCATGTAGCCTCTGGTGTTTTGCAAACATATTTCTTCCTTTGTAACGGATTTCTCATTTGGAAAGTGCAGCAGGTGAAGGTAATTTCAGACAAGAGGCAGTCACATGGGCTGTCGGAGCACGTTCGGACACATTTACATGTGAAGAATAGGGCAGAGAGCATGACTTGAGCACATTCATTCCGCACCGCTCAATAGTTCAGATTTAACTGATGCAATTCCAAAGCAGGGAAGATGCAACCAACTGCAGTATAGTACATTTCCCATCACCGTAAACTACTCGAAAGACGAAACCCATTTTACTTCTCCCCAAGTGCTGTGAGAGCATGAGACATTCACACAAAAGTGCATCTTTTTTTTTTTTTTTTTACCGGGGACACATCACATGAATATCCACCAGCATTGTCTGGCTTTTATGCTGAGAAAATGGAGAATGCCAGTATGAATTCAGAGTAGAAACAGCATGCCTTCACCTAGCTCGGGGCTGTCACACTGTGTATGTCAGTCATGTGACAAGCACAATGCAATTGGTTGGGGCCTAGATATGCTGACCAAAGAATAAGAGATAAACTCAGATTTTTCACCCAGACAAAATGAAACCCTCACTGCACACAGCTGAGCTCCTCAACGAGCCTTCGAATGGTTTACTCAATCAAGAGCAACCCTCTTAACATAATGTCAGAGACAATGCCCCCATCACAAAGCTACCATCTGCCAGTTAGTTTGCGGCAATCTGCGAGACGAGTGACTAATGCCGGAATAGAGGGTTTCGGTGCAAGAATGTGAATGAAGAAAACTCAAAACAAAGCAACATAATGCTGGAGAGCAATGAATATGCCTTTTGTGGCCTTGTTGGACTGTTATTGAGGAAAATCATATTTTTTCATATATAAAACTACTTACCTGCATTCAACTCCACTCAAGCCTGTTGAGTGCAAAATCTTAGGGATGCACTAATGTAAAAAGAAATTCCATCTGTAATAACAACATAAAATAAAATAGAGGAAATGAACATGAACAATTACTGTATATATCCAATACAAATACATTTAAAAATGTCTACTGTTGGCTGATGGTATAACGCATCTCTACTAACTATGCATGATTAATATGTTCAGTTGCATTTTACTATTTGCATTTTCCCACAGCTGTCCAGTGACAAAACACACCTGACACCACAAACACCAAACCCTCGGTTTAATGAAAGGTGAAGGTTCAGGACTGAGAAACATTAATACTTGGCCAACTGGTCAGTGCCTAGAGTTTGTGACTCAATAATCTATAGGCTATAAGATATAATCAGAGAGAAACAAGTAGTTGTTAGTGGTCCCTGCACACTGAAGAATGAATCAATCCATCCAGTGACAGTACAATTCCACAAGCGGGTCTCAGCTTTTCTCTACAGCCAAGATGACAGACAACTGCTCTTGATTGGCCATTGAGAAAGATGCGTCCCAAGGTGCTGGAAGACAAAGTGACATAAATGCAATACACATTTTGTATGCAATAGGTTCTTGCATTAGCTATTCAAAAAAGCATGTATTATCATACTCTTGTCTATAAACATGACAGTAATGGAGGACAATTGCACCAAGTAAGAGACTCAAAATGATTGAGTCTTACTTTGTGATTTGTTCTCCCTCTATATGCGCAGGATAATAAATATAATCATAACGCAAAATTCAGTTTACCCAAAGATACCTCTAATCAATGAATCTCATTATTTCAAAAGATGCTTCAAGTTTCCAGCAGGGATGCATGTAGTCCACATTGGCCGTGGAATATACAGAGCAGCGTTTTGCCGTTTTAAATTTTCCAAAATGCATAGACCCTGCAAAAACAGCTTGCATACATTTGCTCCACCAAGAGCAAAATCAATTAGGTGAGCGACCCCTTTTGTCACAAGGCGTTTACACCGGCATGTTTATTTGTTGCTTTCTTCACCAGTCAACATGCTCTTATTCACCATGATCAAGGTCACTCTCCTCTATTTATTCCGCATTACCGAGCTGTCGCAACAAAACCCCTTCCCTCTGTCCAAGTCTGGACTGATGCGCAATGACCCGACTACCATGGCCAATACAACTGCGGCTAGAAACCAAATTGCCTCGCTGACTAGGCCTCCGTAAATACTTAAATTGCAATGGACAGATTGGACATCGGTCCTCACTGGACACAATTACCACAGAGGTCCAGCTAGTGAGCCCCAAAAGATCCCTCTGCCCTTCAGATTTATCAGGTGTGCCTGCGGGACCCTGATAAGACCAATGAAGTCTGCTTGGAGCACAGCGGAGGTACGTTCCATTCATCCTCAAAACAAGTCTTTATCTTGCCCTCTCTCTCATCCTCTGTCAATATTCCCCAAACGTGCCACGGGTTGACCATATCAAGCAAATTATTGGCATCAAAGGCAAATCGGAGGGAGTTTAAGGGTTTGAGTGTTTAGGTGGCATGAGCGGGCAATGGATCTTTGTCGTGAGAGAAAAGAAAGGAGCGGGAGGAATCCTCTTACGGGTGGAATACTGATGAGAGCGTGATTGAGCTGGTGTGCTAGCGATGGAGAAGTGATGTCACTGATGAGGCTATTGCAGGCAGCTGGAAATGACAGCAGGAACCTGACACCAGCTCTGCCTTCTGGCTCACACAGTTTCCTGCTGCTCACCTCTCACACCACACAAACCATCTGAACTCGAGTCAACAAAATCTCTGCTAGTTCCTTTTGTCGCACCGACATTCTCCGATGGCCGAGAACACAATTGTAAAAGAGGCCGTTTAGCTGCTTTGTAAGCACAAAAACAAGTGTGGAAATCCCAATCTGCTACAGATTATACCTAATAACGTCAGAGTACAGGAAACACATGAACGCTGCATAATTTCAAGTCCCTATTTACATACCAAAGAAAACAAACTTTCTGTAACAATTGTGTATGCCTCGGCTCGTACCCATATCTGAGTGTAACATTCAGACAAAAAAGAAGGAGGAAAAAAACAGATCATGACATTTTAACCATATCAAATATGAGGAAAAGCCAATCAAAAGATGAATATTACATTTATGTTTCGTCCACCAGAAAAGGGCCCCGGCTCACTCATCCAAGGAATGAAATTAATAGCATTTAAAGCAGCAGGCGAAGGGGAAATGTGTTTCTCTAGATCCTCTGCTTCCTCCCCGCCCCAGGCGCTCCGCTACACAACTATATTTCACAGCAAAAGCTAACAATGCTGCCATCTTAATGACCCTAGCAAGGCCACATTATTCCAGAATTTGTTTGTGCATTTCCACTCACAAATATGCAATTACTTCGCTGCTCATAAACAAAACAATAATGCTAGATTTCATATATGACCCCATAGTACAAACCTATCCATTCTCCCCTCGCAACAACACCAACGCGTCTCACCCTAGAGATAATTAAGCGAGGCTACTATATCAAATCAATCAATGTCTATAAACAATATGTACAGTGGGATCCAAAAAGTCTAAGAATTAAATTCAGTTTAATTACATAATTTGAGTGACGAGTTAAAAAGAAGTTGCTTATAGGCTCACCAAGGCTGCATGTATTTGGTTAAAAATACAGTATAAAAACAGTAATAATGTAAACAATTATTACAATTTAAAATAACTATTTTCTATTCATATATTTTAAAATGTAATTGTGATGGCAAAGCTGAATCTTCAGCATCATTACTGCAGTCTTCAGTGACATGATACTTCAGAAACCATTATAATATGATGATTTGATGCTCAAGGAACATTATTAGCAATGTTGAAAACAGTTGCAGTGCTGCTTTATATTTATGGTGAAATGTGGTACTTTTTTGAGGAATCTTTGATGAATAAAAATTTGTAAAATTGTTTTTAACATTATAAATATCTCTACTGTGATTTTATTTTTATCAATTGAATGTGTCCTTGCTGAATAAAAGTATTATTTTCTTCTTATTCGTAATTTCTAATGACGGCAGTGGTCTGACGCGAATGTGGTGGAGAAAGAAAAGCCATTTGAAATAATTCAATTTGTGAAGGTTGTGAATATGCTACAGTCAAACCTAAAGTATTTCTGTCAATTCTAGCCACCTAGGTCCAGTCACTCCAGGAGTGCGATGTGGAGCTCATTATCCTATGCATTTAGTGGACGAAGGGCCTGTTTCACATACAAATAAAAAGACATCAGAGATATTGTGTACAGACTGAATTAAAATGTACATTACAAGACAATATCAAAGCCCGAATTCAGCCCGTTTCCACTGGATGGCAGTATCTGTTCAATTAAAGCATATGGATGTTTATACATTTAATTATGACTTAATGCAGCACTTAGATGTAACCTAATTTCATTTGTTCAGGAAATAACATGCTACTTTACTGCTGTGTGGTTCAAACTACAAAGCAGAGTAGTATTATACACTGCTCAGGTCACTGGTTAGATGATTGTATATGTATCTCGCCATCCAAACATCCGGTCAGTGACTAAATGCATCTGGCTCACAAGCATTCCAGCTCATTTGTCAAAAGAGGGCATCTTCTTATGACAAAAGATGCACATAGAAAATGTCTTTCTTTTATATGGTCCTTCAATGACTGCAAAAAAGAAAGAAAAAAAGCCTTCAGGATTCTGTTAACCACCCATTACGTAGATGGCAAAGATTGTCTGCATAGCACAGACAGGTTTGCATTTGAAATGCAAATGGAAAGCAACAGCAAAGATTCTGCACAAGTGCCCTTGCTAATTTATTCTACATTCAAATTCACACAGATATTGCTATGCAGAACATGTCAATGTTTACGGCCAATCAATAATTTATCATCTTTTCCACAGATTCCTCGATACCTAAAAGAATTACCATTGTGCTGAAGTCCATTACTGAACTATTCTGCTTTTGCAGCTCCCACATTCCCTCCTTCAATGGAACAGAATAGCTACAAGCTTTACAAGATGTTAAATCAATCCATCTGCTTATTGAAGTGTCTTGCTGAACTTTTGACTTGCCTAAAAGTCCATCTGTGTGGCATTCCAAAAACACAACATGCTACGCGGAAGCCCATTGGTTGCTTGCCTTGGGAATTCACACAGAATCGGAGACATTCCCCGATTCCCCTGAACACACACAATTCTGCAGTACTAGTGTCACATCTTGTAAGAGTGTCAAAAGGAACATGACGAAAAGACCTGGACGGAGTTGTCCAAGCCCAGTGAGAGGTTAAGGGAGGATCAGAGAGAAGAAAAACAAGAAGAGGTACGCTGCCACACAGAGTTACCATTTATGAGGTCAATGTCGTTCCCCTGGCTTTGGCCTTGCAGCTATTTTGAACTGGCCTGACCTACATCTTGTCGGCAGTCGGCAGCAGACCTTTGCCTGACATGAGGCCCTCTCTGGGCCAAGCAGTCGCACTGCTTTTTGCTTGTAAATATCTGTTGACAAGAGCAAAACATCCTTTACTTTCCCATGGCTGATGTTCTTGCTGAGAATTATGGGTAGTCAGCGAGGCACATAATACTCTAATCTTCTTCTGATTATATGGTAGCACGTATGTGCATGCACACAGTTATTATAAATCACTGCACCTTTTAGCCTGACTTAAACCCAACTGTATAATCACGGGTCTCCAAAGAATAAAACCATTCACCCAAAATGATAAAGCCTTAACCTCACATTTCAAAGTGAGATTATCTCTGGACAGAACCCTTCCCACTTAAAGGTGGAGTGCATCATTTTTAATGTGAAAATACATTTTTCTATCCAAGCTTAAGCCATTCATAGCCTGACTTAACACAAAAGAATAACAGAGCAAAGCTGTTGCTGTGTTTGTGTGAATTTCCTGACCAGACCTACATAGCAACACTGTTTCAACCAATGGCACGTGTTTGGGGGCAGGATTATATTTTTGTCTAACACATTTAAGATGGGGGAAGAGTTCAAGAAACCATTTGAAAACAGTAATTCGGTCTCTTTCACTAAGCCTAACTCTTTCACACCTACATGTATTCGTGCATAAAATCGGCATATAAAAAATGTATGATTCATGAATATGTTTGCACTAAATTTTAATTCTAACTTCATTATCAAATTTAGAACCAACTGAAACCACATACATCCGGTGGCCTTAGAAATGTGAAGTATATTAAAGTATTCATCATTTCAAAATTTACAACAAAATTACTAGATACAGGCACAGTCTCTCATTTATAATAATCATTAGAATGAGGGTAATAACAAATTTATGGTTTTCTGCAGAAATTTTGAGTGAAAACTTTTCCTGCACACATAAAATTATTGCTGAATGAGGCCCTTTATTTTTGCATTTAAATTTGGTGAACTGCTAATGGCACAGAAAGTACATACTTCAGCTTTAAATACGAGGCTTCCAAAACCAGTGGGTGAGAAAGCCAGTAGACATTAGTCTGTTAATGGATGATCAGCATGTGTGTATCAGAATTCAGGGAGACCCTCTTGACTCAGCAATTGTGTTTCGGGAATAAATCTCTAAAAAGCCTTTGCAATAATCTGCTTGACTCCTGCCCAGACATAGCCAGTGTGCACTCCAAACGGCAGGCTGCAATGACAACCAAACAGAGAAATGGCAACGGTTTATGGAGAATGAGCGGGCTTCTCTTAGAAGCCAAGCAGTGGATAACAGAACACAACAGAGTCAGTCAGGTTTGAACAAAGCACTATGGAAACATGTGGAGACAACCTGGAACCCAGTGCCGTAACAGGCAGTGAAATAAACAGAATTTTTATCTTTTTTTCTTTTCTTTTTTTTTATAAATATTTCTGATTTCAAACCGATTTGAAACTACACCAGGGTGAAAAGAAAACAAAACTAAACAAAGACTATAAAAAATAATTTACAAACTTTACAGCAAGGTCAATTTCCGGTTTATATATTAGGTGTCATGAACTAACAATGAACAGCAATTGTTTTACAGTGTTTTTTTGTCTAGGTTAATGCCATTTAAAAAAAATATATATTGTTCATCGTTTATGTGGATGATTTAAGTAGTTCGTTTCAGTTATGCGGTGAGCGGACTTAGGCCAAGAACAATGGCGAATATAAAAATAAATATAAGAAAATACCACGATTTACCAATCAAGTATTCCATAACAAATGTTAATTCCTGAAATATTTAAATGTTAGTATATGTACAAAACTGGTATACTATAGTTAACTAAGACTAAAACCAAAAATAAAAATATAAAACTTAAAACTTGTTAAAAACAAAAACTGAAATGAAAATAAAATAAAATGCTAATGGAAAATATAAAAAATAAAAAATAATTCAAAATATTAATAAAACAACAATAGCAGTCTCAGTGTTACTAAAATAACACTGGCACAAAATAACATTAGGCAAGATGGAAACAATACTTTACAGTGTCCTTGTTACATATGTTACATGCAAAGTAATAACAATAAATTATTCATAATTACATGCAATTAACCATGAACCAAACCCTAATCCTAACCCTATAGTAAGTACATGTTGTTAATTAATATTACTCGGTAAATATATAATTACACTAGTGTAACAAATCACACCTTGAAATAAAGTGTAATCGGCAAGATTAATGAATGATAATGCATTAGCTAATACATGTTATCTTTTTCATTAACTAAAGTTAACATAGAAGAACCTTATTGCAAACTGCTGCAACTCAACTTACAGTACCACTCACACAAGAGCTTGCAAGTGTCCAAATTTGTAATTACCTGTGAATGAAGAGAAAATGAAAAAAAAGTGATAAAACGAACGAGAGTGAATGAGAGAACCACTGTATGTGTAAAAAAAAAGACATTAAAGCATTAAAACAATGAAAATCAGATCAAACTATGCCACCACATGTGTTCATTTTATGGCCACTAAACTCTAAAAAGACTCTTTTAGACCTGTTTATGAGTTATCGACAACCTTGTTCTTTTCATCTACTAGAGTCTATCAACCAGCTGTCAGGACAAAACATTCAGGCAGTGCTTGTGTTTGAGCGGTTCTCATTGACCTCCATCAGCTTAGAGGTATCGACGAAATTTAGGAACTCTCTGGACGTTTCAGACCGAATTCAAATGCTCAAGATGCATCCGGTGAGGAAAATTAAATCTATAGTCATCAATCAGAAGGCTCTTGAGATGCTCAAGTGCTTGCATGTGAATGGCTTCTTTACCTCTGTCATGCAATAGCGGGGCGGCCCACCAGTGATTATGTTTGGACACACTGGCTCTCATAAATAAGCTCTGCCATTCTGCAAGTGGGGACCTGAAAGGCGATGGGCCCCGGGGAGACATTTAGTGTGCTAACAGAGCCCGCGAGTATACAGAGATTAGAAAGCTGCCTTTTTATGTGCCTGCCAATATTGCGGCAGTGTGTCGTTAAACTCATCACACTTCCAAATCACAGCTGTAATATGCAGTAACATTTTAAATGAAGTGTTAAATATGGTATCTTTGGTAGGTGAGGTTTTTCTGAGATGATAAGTATGCATTTGTGAAATCTGTCATTTAGCAGACACGTTTATCCAAAGTGATTTATAGCAGGACAATTCCAGGGACGGTCCTCCAGGAGCACCTCAATGGCAGAAGGGAACTGCACAATAAAACCCACCCTCACCACCACGCAGCTTCAACACAACTGTCAGTAATCAATCAGTCCATTGGCTTCCCTTTCTCATAAGTGTCTAAGTGCTTGGTTAAAACAGACACATTCAAAATGTACATTAAGTGTACTGAATATGTAATTAATCTTGTCAGGTTTATGTTTGTATTCGTGGACTTTTAGTTTGCTTTTCCTTGTCTCCTGTGTCTTTGTTCCCCATGTTCCCGCTCTTTATTTGTTGCCATAGTTACTGATTTAGTTACACACCTGTTTTTAGTTTGCTTGTTTCACTATGTATTATTGTATTATTATTTATTATTGTATGTATTATCATTATGCATGTAGGCTCAAAAAGACAACACGTGACGTTCTATTCGGAGCTGTTCACGTCCTCAGATTGGGAATTATGTGTTTCTATGGCAACACTATGAATGCCTAAATGAATCTACAGCGGTCATGTGGTACAAGTAAGAGCTCTCAGAAAAGTCCCATCTTACAAGCTGTAATTACTAGCTTTACAAGGACGTGAACGCTTTTTACAAGTTGAAACCTGTGGCCAAAACCGGTCTTCCGGTTAGATTAGTTTCATCAGAGTTTTTGAAGCCTCATCGTTTATTGGTGTTTTGATGTACACCTTTATTTCTCATTGCATTGTGGTCTTATTGTTTATATTTAGTTTTTATGTTTATTTTAATTTGGTATTGTACAGCACAGTGGTCAACTACTGTTGTTTTTATTGTGCTTTATAAATAAATGTTGGTAAACTTCAACATGGCGTGAGCGCACCTTTAAGCCCTAAGTTTTCCTCAGTTCTTTGTCGTTTATTGTCTGTTGCACTGTTCCTACATTATTTGCCCTAGTTCGATCTTCTTTGATTTTGAAGCACAATAAGAAAAGTTAATGTCAATTTAGGTGAATTATTTTGTAATTTTAGTAGGTAAAAGTATATTTTAATTCAATATCTTTCTATCAATGCTTAAATAAGAATGAACTAAGCATAATAAACATACATCATTAAGTGTACTTAAAAAGTACTTAAGGGGTTAGTTCACCCAAAAATGAAAATTATGTCATTAATGACTCACCCTCATGTCGTTCCAAGCCAGTAAGATCTCCGTTCATCATCGGAACACAGTTTAAGATATTTTAGATTTAGTTTGAGAGCTTTCTGTCCCTCCATTGAAAATGTATGTACGGTATACTGTCCTTGTCCAGAAAGGAAATAGAGACATCATCAAAGTAGTCCATGTGACACCAGTGGGTTAGTTAGAATTTTTGAAGCATCGAAAATACATTTTGGTCCAAAAATAACAAAAACTACGACTTTATTCAGCATTGTATTCTCTTCCGGTTATGTTGTCAAGCCGCGTTCAGTGACGCTGCTGACGTAAGACGCTGCTGACGTGTAATCTGGTGCGCCCGAGCTTCGTTTACAGTCTGAGGGAGAGGCCCGCTGTAAACAAAACAATCTTTGCAAACATGTCTAAGGATTTCGACACAGAGGAAGACTTGCCTTTTTTTGCCCAGCCATATTTATTTGAACCCGAACGCACCAGAACACGTCTGCAGCGTCTTACGTCATCAGCATCACTGAACGCGGATTGACAACAGAACCGGAAGAGAATACAATGCTGAATAAAGTCATAGTTTTTGTTATTTTTGGACCAAAATGTATTTTCGGTGCTTCAAAACATTCTAACTAACCCACTGATGTCACATGGACTACTTTGATGATGTCTCTATTTCCTTTCTGGACAAGGACAATGTACATACATTTTCAATGGAGGGACAGTCACAGAAAACTCTCGGACTAAATCTAAAATATCTTAAACTATGTTCCGAAGATGAACGGAGGTCTTACGGGCTTGGAACGACATGAGGGCGAGTCATTAATGACATCATTTTCATTTTTGGGTGAACTAACCCTTTAAAAGAGCACTAAACTGCATATAAGTAGGTCTTAAGTATCTGTAAATACATTAAAGATTATAATACAAAATACAGAAGATAAAAATACAAAATTAATATTTTAATAATTAAAACAATGATTATAATAAAAACAAGTGAAGCAGATTAAAATTCAGCATACAGTATTTAGTTGCAGTAAAGTGCATTATAGTTACCGAATAAATTACATACAATTTCAAGTATATTATGTGTTTGGCAGTCTATACAACATTATACTTTGAATATATTTCAAGTCTACACTTGACTCGCTTAATGCTGAATTTAACACAAATTACAAATCATCCTAATAAAATGAAGTTGCAAATCACTGCTCCAAAATAATACATTAAGTACATGTACATAAAAGTATGTGTGAACTCTGAAAGTATATTATTTTGATAATCAGTACTTTTTAGACTCAACCTCTTAAGTGTCAGACCTTTTTTTTCTAAATAAAATTGATTGGATGTTATCTTTTAAACTCTTGGCATGAAAACAAACTGAGGTTTCTACGATTCTTTCATGATTTTTCATGTTCACCACCATTTCAAAATAAAGGTCTGGAGTATGAAAATATTATTGTTGCAAGTTGATAAATTACGGCTCCTCTGTCATTTATTTTGAAAATCAAATATTTCACCAAATATGAAAACTAGAGATTGTAAGCTTCCAAATGATATATAGTTTGTCAAGATCAGTTTAGATTTAGTATAGGATATTACTGTTTTAAATATGTAAAAACAGTGGGCCGGTGACACACTTTTTTCCACAAGGGTATATATAAGCATATGATTGGCTGGTCTTTACCCAGTCCTTTAGATCCAGTGTAAGAGTAAAACCTTATGATTACGCAAAGAATGAATTATTCCCTGCAATAACTGCAGTATTTGTTTTTCAAGCTATAATTCAAAAGAGATGTGAATTCAAATGATATACCCAAACTGAAGTCATATCTATCAGAACTAAACTTTTCCTTTTCCTACCAGATTTACCAAAGAAGGTATCAAACTGAGCCAGTGATATTAATTGTTTTTCCTGTCTATTGGCGTAAGAATCCATTGTCTGAGACACTGAGAGTCAATCCACAACCAAATTTGTTTTCACCCTAGAAAGGCTTATCTTGTCTTGACATTTGAAAAAAAATGAAACATATCAGTAAATGACTCTGCGAATATTGAATCCGCAATAAATTAAGTACCTTCTCTCATGTCTAGTGGGATCAGCATGTCGTCGTGATACACTTCAGAAAGTCTGAGTAGGAAGTAGGGAGCAGGGAGGAAAATGAGTCTTTCTTGAAGATATATTGAACAAAACAGCATCTCTGTGATATAAGGCCTCAGGCTTTTTATATGAATCAGCCAAGCAAGGCTACTGCTAACAAGTGTACATTTCTGGGCTGCAGCTCTGAAACTTTATAGTGCCTCTCTGGGATCTCAACCTACTACACAATGTCTACAAAATCCACAGTCATGTCATATTTGGCTTTTTCTTTAACGAAGATGTGGGGCACCACTGAAATGTTATCATGTGATTTGACTTTTTGAAATTTTTAAACAATCAAGTCAAAGTAATGATCACTTACACACAATTCTCAACCGGGGTTTATATATGCATTGAAAACTTTGTTCACTGATGTATCAAAACAGACTGTGTTTTGATCTGCTTTGGCTATAGAAATAGCAATAACACATGCACACTGCTCAAAATAATACACTAACAATAACAATATTGTTTAATGTGCAGCAATTAAAAACAGCTAAACCATGAAGCATGTCTTATTAGCTTTTTGATGCATGAATTATTAAATCACTGTTTACACAATTCTTTTATACGAGAATAACAAAATCGGAAAATACAAATGTTCTGATATGACCTTTTCATATAGCCTAGCTAGCTTTTGATCTCACTAATAAATAAATTCTGGCATCAACATGCTCATCTTCTGCATTCATGGTATACAAAGATCCCATAGGTGACCAAAGCATGATGCACATATACAGTCCATATCCATGGATGACAAACAAACAGATATTTAGTAAGACATTTCTAGTCTTTTCTAGGATGCAGAGCAAACACAAGCATGAGCAAACACACTCAGCTGGGTCACTGCAAAATGTATTCATTACTCTACAGCAACAGAAAAGTAAGCTGAAGCGGTGAAACCTCGGCATATCCTTGGCACTCTGAATACAGCACACCATATGAATATCCCATGGAAAGGGGGGTACATTTACAGAGCAAATTGTGTGGGAAAGTTCCAGAGGAGTATCAAAGAGCTCAGGCCTGGACAGCGAGTGTCCACCTTGGGAAACTCAAGACTCTGACAGCATAGCTGCAGGCCACAGACGAAAGCAGCAAAAGTTCTGCAGTGCCACAGAAGAAACCCAATTACATTCCCACCGTTGCCCAGCTCATCCCCTCCTGCCCAATCTGCTTCATGATAAGGAATGGCAGCAACATGGGAGAGCCTTTATAGAGGAACTAGTGATCGATCCAACTTCTCTCCAATTAACAGCAAGGTAAATCCCTCTCTGTGGTCCCTTGAACGTGTTGCCAATTAGTGCTGGATGGCAGATGCTTGAGGGCACTTTCAACAGACCTGCGTCTCAAATTTGTTTAGAAATGCAGAGGCTGTTATTCAATTTCGCTCCCTCTTAATACCTCGTGCCTCTTCACACACCGCTTATCTGGGGAATTGCGATTAACAAAGACGTCTAACACACACAGGGTTACCGATTGTGGTTTAAAGGCCTTCCAATATTCAGTCCGTATCGGCTTTTGTTTATTTCACAGCTTCAGAGAGCCAGTTCAGGTATTGGAGCAACGCCTCGCTCACACAGCGCTTGTTCTTGCTGTAATGAAACAGCAATAGAGGAAAGCTATTGCATGCTTATTTCCCACTGACCTTAAAAATGCAGACAGCAGCACAGAATCTATCTTTAAAGTAAACATGAAACGCATGTGGCTTTGGCTTTTTTGCCTGCCGCCTTTGACTATCTGCACTGAACATTTTTCTGAAGCAAATGTGCATTTTAATCTAGGGATTGTGAGATTTAAATAACCCCTGGCCTAATCACAGCCCTCGCTCGCGAGTCCTTCACCACGTACGATAGAGAGCTTGGCCGTAGCTGGTTATTAACAATACACTTCATTACACGCTGCATACGCTCAAGTGGAAAGGCAGGTTAAAAATAGCATGCTTTGAGATTTGGTTCGTATGCTTTAATAGCTCATGAACGTAACTAAAACAAAATGTCCGAGGAGGTTGCCTGGCAACAAAGGCAGCTCATTTCAAAATGTTTCTACTTAATGAAAGAGTTGAGTAGGTGGCGCAGAATCAGCCCGAGGAAGCGGTTTTAGTCGATGCCTGTCGACACTTTCGCTGGCCATCTTAAAAACACTGATGGCAAAACATTGTCTGGGGACTTCCCCTCTTCTTTGTGAAAATGAAACCAATTATAGTATGGTCAATTATTTCCAAGTTAATTGCCGTTAAAGCCTTACTTGTCAAAGGCTAATGGCTATAATCCCGATAAGAGGTCTAATTACGGCAGTTATAGGAGTAAATGGATTTAAGAGTCTGGTGGCAGGTGAAAACAGACAGTCTTTCTTCCGTTCTATATTTTACTCGAATGAACGAGTAAACTGGGGACCTGGTATCGCAACGCATCACATTTTCTATCATAACAGGCCTTGACCCCATTGTGGATTGAACTCGCGACCGCTCACGTTAACCAAACACTTAAGATGGAAGCACCATCACTCACAGAGATGTGTAATTGTGCCCTTATCTCTTCACAGAGAAAGATTTTACCATGACAACCAAGGTACACAAGTAATCGAGCAGCTTTGTTACACCTGCTATTGTGGCTTTACAAAAAATGTGCTAGTATCATATCGAAGGCTGATAAAAAAATAAATAAATTATGTACTACCCTTTTTTGGGTGGAGGGGCAGTCTGTTTTGATCAAGGCATGCATTTGTTTAAATATACTGTACAGTAAAAGCCCTAAAATCGTGAAATATTAGAGTTAGAATTAGAGTTTTAAATGGTCGTTTGACAGTACAAGTTAAAGCTGAATTTTCAGCATCAGTCTCACATTGTCACACATTTTCAGAAATAATTCTAATATGATGATGTGGTGCTCAAGAAACATGTATTATTATTATTATGCTGAAAACAGTTGTGATGCTTAATATGTTTGCAGAAACTGTGGTGCATGCTTTATTTTAGGATTCTTCTATGGAAGTTTAAAAGAACAGTATTTATCTTTTTTATTAAAATAATAATTTTACATGTAAATAAGCTAATTAAAATAACACAAAATACAAAAAAAGATGCTGGGAGGCAAAATATGAAAGTATCTTTTACAGTAGGTGGCAGTGTAAATGCTTAGGGTCAAAATGGGTCTCGTTCTTCAGGACCTCCACAAGCTTTTCAATGTCCTTTTCCTGATGGTCGTGTTTATAGATATAACTGACATGCCCTATACCAAGGACACCAAAACACAGCTCCTTATTTTACAGCAATGCATACATTTTGTTGCTGCTTCAGAAGATGACCTTTAAAAATATAGTATTCCTGAGGTTTGTAGACTTGGGAAGGTTATGATTGTTGGGAATTTTTTTACAGCTCAAATATGATCTATGGCCTCGTATTAAAGTAGTGCAGAATCGAAGAAAAAAAAAAATCCACCAAGACTGCACAGATAGGTTGGCTAGATTCAATAAAAGAAAAAAAAATATGCATGACCTCCAACCAGCACCTTTTTGAAATTCACTGCAGTCTTTGATTTCCTCTGAACTTTGGTTAATTGACATTTAGGAGGGGAAGCAACAGCCTGTTGAGAACTTAATTGCAGCACGACAGTTTTCGCTTTCTCTTCAAATAAAGGTCAAGACCTTACCTCCTCCGCCGTTAGAGGCATGCATATGCGAAACTCCTTCAGGAGCATAACGCCCACACTCGTGAAAAGTGTTCAGAAATTCATGAGAAGGAAACGTTTTCCGCTGACTGCTCCCACTTAGTTAACTTCCTTCCTTTGTTAAAGTTCTCCAATCGCCTCGAAACCTACAGGGGGAAAAAAGATCTACAACACTTACATTTTACCAGCATCTTCTGTGATCTGTATTATGGGTTTTATGAAATACTTTGTTTTTTCCATTGCATAGCAATATAATTTTTTATTCTGTTGCAAGGAAAATGTTTTTGCAATGTTGTTCAAACATTTAGAACTGGGGGGGGGGGGGGCTTAAAAGAAAATATAAGACTGTTATTTAGTGTAGCCATGCAGCAGAGCCTAAATGTCAAACAGTTTGTCTTTGTCTTGATGAAAAATATCATTCTTTAAAGACAAAATGTACTCTGATGGCTGATCATCAATTAAAATACAGATAGCCTATTTTAAGCATAATGCAGATGATGCAGGTAAAGTTTGTTTGATTTTTTGGCGGTCTTCCGCAGCCTTTCACAGTGAGAGTTGGACATGTTGTGTGCATGTTGCAGATTGGATTCCTGCTGACATGACAATGGCATTTAATTAGAGCGGGTGAATGGATGTTACCTTTGGCATGGTGATTGCCTCTCAGCTTCTGCTGGGCTGTCATTGATGCTGTCACATCACTCTGCAGGTAATCATACAAGAGAAGGACGTCAATATTACACCTCACAGTGAGAATGTGTACCGCTGTCTCATGTTCAGGCCATTACGTTTCATATTTACACGTTTTGTGTTCCCTTTGAGGCAAATATCACTGACATACTTGAAAAAAATAATAATTCTCTTTATTTCCATTTTGTGTTTTCCAATAAAAAAAATTAGACAACATTTACTGGAAAAGGAGGAGTTTACTGGGAGTTGTTTTCAGAAAATGTCTTCCTCCATATATGCCTAAAACACAATAAAGTTATATGCCAATTAGGTGAGAAATATGAATTAAAAATATCTGCAAATCAGTGTGTGTGTGTGTGTATGTGTGTGTGTGTGTTTTTACTGGAAAATAAGACAAAAATCATGATTAAAACCGACCTTCACACTGCAGAAAGAAAAGTGATTTTAGTTCAAAGCTTTGTTTTTTTTCCTCTACAAATGGTTATTTCAAGATTGTGCAAGCTATTCTTCTTCTGGGGTGAAAGAAAGTGTGTTTGTTGTGGTTGTGACAGGTGCCGCGTTACTTTAGCTTTGCTCATCAAATATGCATTTTGTTTTCTAAGACAACACACACCTCAACTAGTTCTTACCTACACCCCCACCTCTCTGAAGAGATGCCCTCTGTGCTCTACACCAAGCCTGGCTACCTGCTCATCTATCAACCTGTCTGACTGTGCTGTGTAGATCCAGTTGAAGTTAAATTCCTAGCCCACAGCACACACACACACACACCTTCCTTCTCTCAGGGTGCTATTCCTTTATGGTAAGATGTGCTGTAACGCATAAACGCATGCATAATTGTAGATTTTTTTTTAAAAGTGGCTTTGATATTCGAATTCCATTTATTATGAGCATGATATTTATGTATACACAGCACCAACAAATCAGTGAGTGACGCCGTTTTCAGATTGCCCTCTACATTACAGAATGTGATAGAAAGTGCATGCAACAAACATCAAACAACTCATCAATAATGTTATATTCAATCCTGTTCATTAATATCATTCAAGTGGCCAATCAAGTGGCAGTCACGGTTTAAATGTACTATCTAATGAAATACACTACGCCTTTCAGCAGCAGATGGCAGCAAGGAGCTTTTTACCAAGTAAAAACGTTAGGAACTGAAAAGGTCACTAAACAGTCTGTAGTTAGATTCCTATCTTTTCACATGATCCAGTGATTTGGAGAAATAATCCTCATGTTAAAATATAATCCTCTTTTGAAATTTAATTTGATTATTTAATTTGGTTTTAGCTGTGGTTGTTCAGTATTCTTTTTTTATTTTATGTAGCCTTGTTTCGTACAAATTTTGAATGCATATAAAGAAAGCATCAGAAGAACACACACAGCACACACACACACACACACACACACACTTCTGATGTTTATCTGATATGTATTCTGAAAAAGCAATATGCACAAACTACCCTTCAAAAGTTTGGGGTTGATATACAGTATAAAGAGTATACTGCGGAATATTGTTACAATATAAAATAACCATTTTCTATTTTAATATATTTTGAATTGTAATTTATTCCTGTGATGGCAAAGCTGAATTTTAAGCAGTCAATACAACTTCAGAAATCATTCATATATTCGGCTATGCACAGCAGTGGATTTCATATCCACAATGCAATTAAAACTATACCCACACATTTCATACATGTCTCAAATCAGTCATTCTTTCATTACACTAGCAAAGGTTGTCACCCAACATATACACTTTGTAAAAGGGGTTTTAGCTAACAACAGGGAGCATTATACAATGTTTTCATTTGTAAAATATTATTTCAAAAACAAGAATGACACAACTCTATTGTTTAGAATTCACTGCAGCATATGCTACATGGTCTGTGTTTACATTGCAGTAAAATCATGATTCTTAAGTTGTCCCCTTTTGTACAGATGGGAATGAAATTACGTAGTATTGATAGCATTTCATTTTTTAGATTCAGAATATATTTCAATGTGGTATTACTTTAGAAATGTAGCAAATTGATGTCATATTCAGTTTTGAAATGAAGTTAAAAAAAAAATGTAAATTGTAAATTGGCCTTTAGGTACATAGAATTTTGCCGGTGGTTGTGCCTGAGTGAGAAAAGATCGTATGTAATTTGAAAGATGTAGTCACTGAATGCTTTTTCTACAAAAGCAATGGAAAATTATTCACAGTTTAACAACATAAACTGCTGTTGTACTCACTGTGAGTTCTGAAATGATCAGGAAATTAGTCTAAATATAAAATGTATTATTATTTCAAATTCAGACCTATTTCAAATAATTATATACTGTGTGGCAATCTATCCGTCCAAACAAATCACACATTTATTCAAGCCAAATGAAAGCAGGTCCCTGGCTCACTTGCTCACACCTGAATTCACCTGAAGTTCTGAATATGTCCTTACGTCACACAAATCACCCACTTATGGCTCTTATGTCTCTAAAGCTCTCGATCCTCTACCCCCAGCAGCTTTATCATGCTTGACTGTGTCGGCGCAATGCGGTAGCTGGTGATAATGATCAGGAGGTCAAAAGAATGATGGGAGCTATACGAGGCCAGGGGGCAGTTTTCTCCTGCCTGTCAGTCTGTTGATTTCTGGATAGGGTTAGATGACAGCCGGCCCATAGCCCCCTTGCTTTAGGTGCAGCTCCCAAAGGGATCAATCAATTAGCAGTGTCAACACAGATATTAGCCTATGTGATGGTGATTCACGTCCTAAGAAAGCAGCAGGCACATCCGATAAAACAAGAAAACTCCTGCAATATTTGAACACATTCGGTTTGAGAAAGCACTCTATCTCTGCAGAGGATCTAATTGGATACTGGGTGCAGCATAAATCCAGTGATTTATGCTGCACCTCACCTCTATCTGTATTGGCTGGAGGCAGCTGTGAAGAAGAGTATGATGGGAATAGGGAGTGCAGGCTGGCACGTTTCCACAGCGGGAAAGCTCTCATACACTGTTTTGCGCTCCTTGATCAAATTCCATTTGCTGTTCTGGTCAGTTGCACCGTATCAGAGAGCATGACAAATATTAATCTCCTGTTCCTGTCAGAGCTGTGCTCCCATCGCACCCTTGAATAATTCAACAGCGACAATGCGAAGTTGGTAACAGAAAAATGGGAGCGAGAGCCGAGAGGGCTGATGTTGTTGATCGGCGAGGAAATCCACCAAAAAAAATATTTCACAGCGCAACGCTGTCAGCCGTAGTGACAACATGCTCACAGGTATGCATGCCCTGCAGCCACAGGTGCCAGTGCTGATTTCAAGATCATTGGCTCGCTGGGTTGAAAAGTCTCCTTTTCACCTCTTTAAAAGCAGATTACGAACACAATGTTATCACCAGCTTCTGAGTACATACCTTGGTGACAGCACCTAATCTGTGACCTGAGGCAGGTGAGGTCAGAGGTCAACCACTGTCCAGCCAACGAGCCTGACTTAACCTGCATAGCCCTCGCTTCAGTGGATATATCTGCAAATCAGAACAGTTCAACAGACCTGAGCTTCTGCTACAGCAGATAATCTGCTCACACATGTCCACCAGTCTGAAATCATTCATCTCAGTCAGTACTCAAAGAAGTAGCTGGAAGATGAAACCATGATACTTCTGGGTTTTGATACTGCCAAGAGTTTGTCAGAGTATACCGGCCTTGCAAATATGATACAAAAAAAAAAAAAAAGTTGGAAGAAGCAAAACCGTAAATGCAACAACAGATTTCCAACTCCTGTGAGGAATTCAGATGATGCAAACACTGAATCTACATGCACCTATCCTAAATTTGCAATTATATCCTAATCATTTTTTAAGTCAAGTCGCCTTCATTTCTATAGCGCGGTTTACAATACAGATTGTTTCAAAGCAGCTTTACAGTGATAACAGGAAAATAATGCAACAAAGTTTGTTTCTAGAAGAAAAAAGCGTCATAGTCCAGCTTAAGTAAGTTCAGTGATGGTTCATTTTTGTTGTAAAAAAGTTATTCATTTAGTTTTATTTATATAGCTAGCCGCTCTGGAGAAAACCGTGATGTCATCGCCCAGCTCAGTTCAGTTCTCATATAATGGTGTCAATGCAGGCAGATCAATATTATGTATGTTAACTTAAAAACATGTATTCATTACTTCAATGAGCTCACTGTTTCTGCCTTAAATGAATACGTTGTTAGCTAAATGCGTGATTTGTATTTCTGAAATACATAACTTGACACAGTCACCTCTGTTAACAGATCACTCTAAACTCATACATTTTCTGTAAAGCTGCTTTGAAACTACCGGTAAATGTATTGTGAAAAACACTATGCAAATAAATGTGAATCGAATGGTGTTGAGTTTTTTTAAACTGAAAGCGTGCTTGTTGCTGTGGCTTTATACAGAAATTTAAATGATTTTCGATGCACTACAGTGACTATTTTCTTACAAAAACTGCCATTACCGGTAATTATAAAATAGATATCAAGGATGGGCCACTGAGAATAATTACCGCATTTACACTTACAATGATAATTTCTGCTCGTCGAGCAGAACCTGATCAGAACACAAACACCAAAATGGAGCTAAACTGTGGAAGCCAGCATGCAGTCCGATTTAATGAATTAATGTTGTGTGCCTGTCACTGCATGGAGCCTGCATCTAAAATCATTTCAATATTCTATACTTCATAAAAGCCTTTATTGCAAAAGATCATATTGACAAATAGCTTTACAAAGGATATTCACCGTATTTTCTGATGATTGCAGAATGCTATGCATTGCAGAAATAGGCTTATCATCACACTGCTTATGTGTGTGAACAGTGTGAAACATGCTAATTTGGCCGCCGAAGTAAATACTCTACAGTTCAAAAGTTTGGAATCAGACTTTTTTTTATTATTAAATTTTTTTTTACAGCAAGGATACTTTAAACCAATCAAAAAAGTGGTAATAAAACAAATATAATGTTACAAGAGATTTTTACTTCTAATTGTATTTCTATTCACCGAATAATTAAAAAAAAAATGTATCATGGTGTCCACAAAAAAAAATATTAAGCAGCACAACAGCTTTTAACATTGATAATAAAAAGAAATGTTTCATGAGCAGAAAATGATCATATTAGACTTATTTCTGAAGGATCATGTGACACTTAAGACTGGAGTAATGATACTGTAAATTCAGCTTTGCCATGCCTGGAATAAATTAATGTATTAAAAATAGAAAACAGTTATTTTAAATTGTTATAATATTTCATAATAAAATAAAATAAAACAGCCTTGGTGACCAGCTAATTCATAATTATTTATGCTTGTTTTCTTGCATTACATAACAATTCAGGCTGCATTGGTCACATATCCATACCGAAATCAGCTTTAATGATTTTTTAACTACATAAATCACATGGATTTACATTGACATAAATAATATTAAAAACCTTGGTCATGACCTTTGAAACAATGCTTGAGAAGCTTATTTGTTTGGTGTGGGAAAGTAACTCTGAGCTATAGGATTAAATGCTCCCCAAATGTTTTGAGAAGCGTTTCAGTCAATTGCAGCATGCAGGAAATTGAGCGAGTTTATGAGTAATTTACTGCTGCAGCAGCTGTGTTTGCTAGTTCTCTGACATTTACTGTTTAACTCGGATGTGTGCAAAAAAAGAAAAAAAGAAAAAAAAAAGGCTTTTTCAAAAGATCTAATATATTCTGGATAAACACATATCCCATTAATGGTAATTTGTTTAAAAGTTGCAAAGATCTTTTGTCTAAATTCTGGGAACCTCAAGAAACTTTTAGGAATGTTGTTACACTGAACATAAAAGCAGACATTCATGGAAGTTAAAAAGTACTTTGCCATCAGGCCCCAGTTCAGAGGGCATACACTTGAAGTTTGTACTATCTCAGATCGCTAGTATCTCAAATCTATTTTTACCCTAACAAACCTGTTACCACTTCAGTGCTCTTAAACATGTTGGAGAATAGCTGGCAATACAAACATAACACAGTCTAATCCTTCCCTTTAATTTCACGAATACATAATGCACTTTTCAACTTCCAGAGGTGGTTAGTGGCGCGGTCAAGGTCTCAATCTTCTACCAAAGCCCAGAAACTCTTCGCCTAGTCAGGACCTGTCTGTCTGAATATTAAAGACTACATGACATTAATCCCTAGCACACTACTCTCAAATGGCTAATGAGGGCCACTGAGGATCACTGTCTGGCTCCTCCGCATGGACGCTCAAATGTGAGTCTGGGAACTCAGTCACATGGTCACTCTCAGTCTCCTTCCACTTTTAATTGCCACATTTCCTGTTTCTGATATAAATAAATCCCCCTATCTCTTGAAAATAAGCAGCAAAATCAAAGTAGGCCATGGAAGATGAAAGGAATTCTCAGTTATCCTTCAGATGAGGGGCTCTCTACAATGGATTAAACCTTCTGAAGCTGTTTTCTGATCTAAGACTTATTGTTATACTGTTACATCGGAGTATAATTGCATTGCTAGAATTCAGTTTTTAAAATGGGGGGATTATAAAACAAATCAGTGTTATTACAAACACAAGATAAAATATACATTTCACTTGTTCTTCATTACACTGAAGTGAACATGGGCCTCTGGACTTAACAATTACCCACAGAACGATGAGGGGTCAATACATGTGTTAATCCAGGACAGGTAAGTCCCTAAATCATACGGTGGCCGAGACAGCTCAACGCGCTGCAACTGAAGCAAACACATGCAAATAGAAAAAAACGCGTGCAAAAAGAAAAAAAACGCATGCAAATAGAAAAAAACACATGCAAATAGAAAAACACGCGTGCAAATAGAAAAAAACACCTGCAAATTTAAAAAAAACATCTTCATCAGTTTCACAACACACGTGTGCTCCAAATACAGAAACGCGCTGCAAAAGTTCACAACACCACCAAATACAGAAAACGCGCTGCAAATAACACAGACCACAACGGAAATGTTTCCAGGGGAACCAAATAAGTGACGAACCCGGCTGGGACGTGCTTATTGCTCGTGAGCTTCCCTATGCCCTACTCCCTTCGAAGGGCAGATTGCAGAGCCCTAAAAGTGGGACTGTGGAGTGAGCAGGGCTCTAGTGTGCCATTATAGCCGTGTGGAACGCACTTGATGAAGGGAGCAACGAAAGACAACGTAATTTCCTCATTATTTTCACCTGGGATGCTCCCATGACAACGCAGCACAGTGTCCATTAGCTGGTCTTACGACAGAAATATCATGCTGTTAACATTACGGATGCAAATACATTTTTATTTTTAGTTTACAAAAAGCTTTTAAAATATGCGTTATATATCTGTGTCTCAACTTTAAAATTTTGGACCCTACATTACTTAACATTTCTTACGAAACTTTTCTTTTATAAAAATGTAATAACATGAAACAATTTGTACAGTGTAACTGATGTATAGATAAATATCTTTCCTTTCCATGTTTTTCTTCTTTATCTTTTTTATTTATTTATTTTAGTTTCCAGCTCATTGTTCTTTTCTCATTTGTATTCTGATGACATTGAACATATTGTTAATACATTTTGTACATTGTATACAAGTTGTATGTCATAAAAAAAATGTAATCTCTGTATGTTTTTCACAAATAAATAAATAATTAAATAAAAGTATAATTTTAAGCTGTAAGCACCAGCACGCATAGATTTGTGGATATCTATGCCAGCACGTCCCAGCCGGGTTCGTCACTTATTTGGTTCCCCTGGAAACATTTCCGTTGTGCTCTGTGTTATTTGCAGCGCGTTTCTGTATTTGGTGGTGTTGTGAGTATTTGGAGCACACGTGTGTTGTGAAACTGATGAAGATGTTTTCTTAATTTGCGGGTGTTTTTTTATTTGCACGCGTTTTTTTTCTATTTGCATGCGTTTTATTTTATTAGCATGTGTTTTTTTTTCTATTTGCATGCGTTTTTTTCTATTTGCATGTGTTTTCTTCAGTTGCAGTGCGTTGAGCTCTCTCGGTCACCGTAAAATCACCCTCTCAAAGCAAATTATACCTAGACCAGTCACATCTTACATTCATAAAAGCAAACAGATAGATAATGCACAGACACACACACACACACACACACACACATTAAATAAACAAGAAAATACATTATCACTCAAAAATGTTTGGGTCAGTAAGAAATTCATTTTAAAATTTATTGTCAAAAGTGACAGAAATTTCAAAAAAATATCTTTTTTTAAACATTCTATTCATCAAGGAATCCTAAAAAAAAAAAAAAAAAAAAAAGTACCATGGGATGATTTCCACAAAAATATTAACTGTTTTCAACTTAGATAATCATACTTGAACACCAAAACAGCATATCAGAATGATTTCTGAAGGATCATGTGACACTAAAGAGACTGATGTAACAGTAATGGCTGCTGAAAATTCAGCTTTGCCAACACAGGAAATTACATTTGAAAATATATTAAAATATAAAAACATTTATTTTATATTATAATTTATAATGTTCTATCAAATAAATTATATATTATATAGTTTTCACCAATGGTTATATCTCAGCAACTACAAGGCTTTCACAAAAAAAGTCCAATTACACAAGTGTGTTTTCTCTGGCAGCACAAATTCAGGTAAGAATCAACAATAGATGTGACCTAAAAAGTTGAACTATTGTTTTCAAATCAGGAGGGTTTTGGGGTCAGGCTGTCACAAAAGGTGTTTTATTAAATATTATCTAATTCATTACAATATTGGTTGGCCAAAGAAATGATATTTCAGTGTAATATTTGCCGTTTCATTAATTGTTTTACGGTTTAAGTTTGAGTAGCCTACAGAACTTCTAATGGCAGGCGCCATTGTAAGAACCTGCAGGCAAACGCCAACCTACCCTAAACATTTTTCTTAATTTACTTGAGTAAACCCGTCAACAAGCGCTAGTCTAGTCTGATGGCGTACGTTCTGAATGAATCAATTACAAATCTTAAGTCCTTGCTGCTCCACATACAAAGTGTTTCATTGATAATAATCGGCTTCTCAAGAAATCCACTTAGACTGAATCCCTCCCTCATCTCTCATGAGATAAGGACAAAGAGTCGTCTATTTTGGGGGGCACGCATGTTCCCCACACAAACAAACAGAAGAAGCAAACGAAGGGGGACATATACTTGCCTTTTCCAGGTGTAGCCGCCGGGTGGGGTGAAAGGTGGGGAGGTACTTTACCCACCATTCTGTTCGGGAGGGGGGCAGGACTCACAGGGAGGAGGAGGTTTATCAGATGGTTTGTCTGCTTTTGAGTCTCTATTGAATCTGACGTTCAGCTCTGCGCTCTCAAATGAGAAACGACTCCCACCAAAATCGCAACTTTTTTTGTTGCATCACAAGCCCAAAAATCGTTGGATAAACTTTGGTCGGGTTGATATTTTTTAAAGAGGTTTTGTGCTGGTTTTGCATTGATTATTTCTTGTGATTGCGTGCAACTGAATCTGGAAGTTTTCTTTGGACTGAAGTCACGATGTCAGATATCTCAGTCAATGATCATCTGGAGGGGATATTGTCTGATTTCGAGGGTAAGTGCATTAAGTTTAATAAGTGATTTATGGAGCCATGGGAAACTTTTGCAAGTGTAGATTATTTAAAAATAAATTAAGTCTACAAAAACTTTTTTTTTGTAAATAACTTTTTTCACCACGTGTATGTAGGTAGAATAATAAATATGTAATTTAAATGGATACATTACTAAGAAGTACATATTTAACTTAAGAACTTTTTAAAACTATATTTTAGTCTATTTTGTCATGCACATTTACTGCTGATTATAGGACGAGTGTGAAAGTTTATTTGATGTCTTATTATAATGTTATTAGAAAGGCAATGCTTGGTAAAGAGCCTGACACTATTCCACTGTTGTTCTGCTGCAAGTATCTTATTATCTTAGCATCCAAATCTCACATTTTTACACTGCAGAGAGTGTCAAGAAGCATCTCCACCCTCACCACAGCCGTGTCCACTATTGAATCTGACACATTTCTCAGGAAGAGAGGCACCCTTTCCAATAGATCCGTCATGGACGGACACAGCGGGAACTGGAGAACAATAGTTTCTCTCAGTGTTTAAACGGGTGCTGATGTGAAAAGGAAAAACAAATTAGTTCAAGCACTCAGAATAAAGCACCATCTATTATTATATTTATGTGCTACGTGGAGACAGTTGTGGGCTAAATACTGTCTGAGGAAGAGCTTTAGCTGCTTTGGTAAAGTTGTGGAGCGGTTTGTCTGGTAGATGCTTCAGCAGAAAATCATTCTTGAGAAGACTGTTGCAATTACACGTGATGACAGGGAAAATTGAGGTGTCTTTTGCTAAGCAGTAAACAAATATGTTCATTGGGTGTGTTCCTTCCAGAACTGAAATAGAATCACAGTTCTCAAAGTTTTGCCAATGCTTTAAACAAAATCACATGACATGCCTTGATTTCTGTCAGTTGCAACCAACTTTTATTAATATTTTAAAAAGTACTAAGACTTGAGACAAAGCAACATTGGATTTAATTAGAAGATTGGAGCATCGCCATCCATGTCCCTTTAAGTATAGATGTGAAGGCATAGTGTTCTTAGCTTTGGCCATTACAGTTTTCTCAAATTCATACAGGCCATGTGATTCCTAGTAGCAGATGCCACAAGAGAGATATTACATTCTTTCAGCTTCACCTCAAACCAGCAAATAGGGTCATTTCCGAACAAGAGACCAGTGTGCCGCCATGTGCTTGAGTGAAGATAGACAGAACCGCTGTTCATGTTGAGGAAAACGCCTCTTGGAATGTTGTGGGACGTATAGTGAGATCCTTGGTTCTTTCATATGGAGTAACTGTGAAACGTAGTCATCCATTTCTTATCAGTAGAAGTTTAATTGTAGGCATGAACTTTCGTGATCCAGAGAGATGTCTGTTCAGCGGGTGACGACGGATGCATTTCCTGTAAATGTGAATGTGTGGAAATGAGGGAAAGCCCCCCTCCTCCCCCCCCCCATTGAGTAATTTGAGACTGACCCATTAGAAATGGCATATGCTGTATTTTGAGGCTACATTTTTGATCAAGCAGAGCCAGGGTCATATGCTCTTGAATAATACTGATTTACTGATTGTGATAATACTGATACTGGTACTGATTCTAAACTAAAGTTTAGATTAAAACAAAAGACGTTGGTTTTCATTGCTTTTTCATCCTATACATTCCTCATAGCATTATGGGAGTCATAGAATAAAGATTGAGGAGAAATAGGGGCCCGGGTAAAGCCTTATGGGATAAGGAAGCCTAAGCTTTAAGGATTGTGTGAAATATCTATGTACTGTGTTTATGTATGTGTGTATGAGCACTACTGGGGAGGAAAAATTGGACCGTGCCAAGTTAAGTTTTAGAATTTTGGCGTATATAATATTACTCAACATGACACACAAACTGACCTTGAACTTCAACTCTAGAAATGTGCAATTTAAGGAAAGACTTACTTGACCTTCTGATGTCCTTTCGAGATGTTATCTGTTCTTTCTGCAATATAAAATACCACTTCACAAAATAGTTGTCCAAATAGTGGCTGTTCAAGCTTACACTATGTAATGTCATACCATACCATATGTTACCCGTTTACCGGACAATATATGTGGAATCTAACCACAGCTAGCCCCACTATTATTCATACACAGAATTCATAGTATGGATGTATAAATATATCTTTTAATAATTTTCCTCATTTATTTATTTTTCTTGATTATTTAACTTTTTTTAAATGAAGATCATGTAAACAGTGGCACCAAGCTTTTTAATGTTGCATTTTGTTATGTCAGTCATAGATATTTAATGTATGATTGCGCTAGATTGGGGGCAATTACAGTAACATGCCTCTTTTTATCTTGGCTGCATCTCAAAGACTCCTATGTGCACATACCTTCTAAATCCGCCATTTGACTGTCTCTTTCTAACTCAGCTCAGCCATAGTTTGATTGTTATTCCTAGGAATTGGTCTTCTCGAAACTAAGCATATGTACCTGAGGGTCTTGCATTAATCGACCTTTGTTTACCCTTTGATCATTATTTAGAAGAGGTACTTATCGTTTTTGAGATATTTCCCTTAGATCAGATTCTACAAAAAGCTGCCAAGTTAAAATTAGAAAGACACCGGAATCTGGGAGAACACAAAGTGGCTCAGGCATGTTTCTATGTAATTGCCTGACAGCTGATACCACACATTGAGTATATGTGGACTGAAGCAAATCAAATACCATTATCAGCCATGCATTCCTTTTTTTAAACTTTTTTTCCCATTTGGAACATTAGATACCAAATCTGAAATGGTAATAAAAACACACTGGTGTTGAATGGCACATGTGGTTATACTGGATCAGTATGATGGAGGAACTAAATTCAACTCAGGGTAAAAAGGTGATTAGAGAGTATCTGTGGCTATTTGAACGTTTTTCATGGCCCCCGGGGGGTGTAAATGCAGCGCCTTATTCGCATCGCTGCAATGTTGAAAATGGCGGCTCGGAATTCAGCTTCCAGATGTGCCTTAGCAGAGGTGGTCCGAACAACGTCTGAGCTATGTGCTTAGGGTGGTGTTTCAAGGGGTCGTCTGAGAATACCTGTGAGGAATGTGATGGTGGGGGATGGAAAACCACAACAGGCCCAGGCTTGCCCCCCTACCCCCTGCCCCCCCACAAAAAAACCACGCACACACACACACACACACACACACACACACACACACACACACACACCCCCCCACACCCCACCCCCCAATCACATTATACTCTCCCTCCCTAGGTGCATCTCTAAAAATTTTCCTCAGAGGGCTATCTGATTAGGAAAGAACCCACATTTATTACTCTGGAAATATAGGCTGTTGCTGATTATCTTCATGTGATTAACAGAAATGGCATAGATATACATCCATCAGCGACTATGTGGTGTCTCCTTTACCTTCCCCACCTTTCTTGTTTACTTCTCAAACATCACCAGGTCTTTCTCTGTTTGCCTTGCAGCCCCACACCATAAACTTTAGGTCCAAAGTAGCATGGCAGCTAGTGTCATAAAATCATGAACTGCATGATCCCGAATCTATGGCCCTGTTTACACCTGGTATTAAGATGCGTTTTGCCTGATCGGATCACACGTAGACTAGGTAGACACACCCGTTTACACCTGGCTTTTTAACCACTTCTGTCCTGATTTCTTCGAGGGGAGGGTCTATGGGTGGTTAAATGCAGTTTTTTTTTTTAGATATTTCTATCTAATGGACAAAATAATCTCTGCACAATTTACATATGAACTCGACCGGAGACGACGTAAAAACATACGGAGAGCATCTGCTTTCGCTTCTGCTCTTAGAAATCAGGAATGGTGAGAGAACATTGTGCTTAGTATGTTTTTCATCTTCAAACCAAACTTAGGTCTCCAGCCAACAAAGTTTAAATCCCGTCTGGCTAGCGTGCTTCCCATAATGTTTATGCATTAAGTCAGTAGGCGGAGAGCAGGCGGTCTTTTGTGGCTGTGCGAACGCATTCGACCACATTAGCATCTATACTACGAAAGCAATCTGGTCAAATGTGTTTATGACTACCTCTGGAAGTGGTCAAAAGTGTACAAGCTCAAAAAGTTTTTGACCCCCCTTTACACCTGTATTTACCTGTATGTGAATGCACAGAACACATAAGGAAACATCTCTTTTATTCTTCCACATGCGGCTTCTTTTAGAAGGGGTCAGAGATATATTGACAAACCACAATTCAAGTCAAGTCACCTTCATTTATACAGCGCTGTTTACAATACAGATTGCTTCAAAGCAGCTTTACAGTGATAATAGGAAATTAATGTAACAAAGATTTGTTTTGGCTATATAGCAGCTCTAGAAGAAATTCATTGTCCAGCTTATGTAAGTTTTTGATTGATTAATTTTTCATTGTAAAAATCATTGGTTATTAACTTAGGGGCCACTTACACAACACCGTTTTTAACTGAAAACAGAAAAATTTTAAAGTGTTCTGGCCAATCATTTACACGACAACAGTGTTTTTGTCGCCTGAGAATGCAAACTTTGAATTTAAATAGTTTTCAAAGTGCATGTTTTTTTAAAACGATACCGTTATAATCTCCGTATAAACTTGGCATGCACATACACACATTACGTGTTTAGTCCCCCGTCCCCTGCTCCTCTCCATCATGGCGAATGGCAGCAGGCTTCTGCACACGGCGAACGGCGGCGACTCCTCCGCTCCCTCACGGACGGCAGCCGCCCCTCCAGAACCAAGAAGGCCGGCAGTGAGCTCGTCCATCCACCCGGCAACTCACTCCAGCGCACCGCCTCGAGCGTCCATGGCGACAGACTCCGCACAGCCATGCTCGATTGCACCGCGGATTCCCCAAAGTGGCGAGGGCTCTTTGACAGCGCGTTCCTCCTCCTTCCCGGGTTTCGGCACCAGTGTAACGAGGTTAGATGCTATGGGAAGAAGGAGATGGGAACCTGCGAACATTCAACAACTTTAATAATAAAATAAACCAATACAAAATGAAAGTAAAGACAGCAGCCCCTCACGGACTACTACTGTCACATATAACAAAACACAACATAAAATCCAAGCCTGGCCCCGTCGTCGCTCCTCCTTTTATGCTTCCACTCCTCCGTTAGAGATACGTATGAAGGTAAAAGAGTAGCAATACTCGAGAGCACATAGATGTGAATTTGAGAACTTGTACAATAAATATTCGTACTTGTATGTGAACATTTACACTCACAGCTCCAATGTGAAAACCTGTAAAATAAAAATCTGAACTCTACTCTTTTCGCGATATATGAGGTGCAAAACTAATTTGTGCACTTGCAACTCAGTGGCAGTGAGAGAGAAATTGGGGCGGGAGCGGGGGTGTTCAAAGGAGCCATTTTATTGGTTGGCGCCTAGCCAATGAAATGGGACTTCTATTGTATGCGATGATGTCACGAAACCCGCCTCCTCGTGGATGTTCTGAAACGCTAACATGGCTTAATGCATTAGACAGATATTAAAAGAAATAAATGATATTATCAAACTTAGTAAACACCATACTAATAATGTATACTACAGAAAAGCAGATGAACACAGAATATGAACGCAACGCATTTAATTAAGACAGTGGTATGAAACACCCCCGCTCCCGCCCCACTTTCTCTCTCACCGCCACTGAGTTGCAAGTGCACAAGTTAGTTTTGCACCTCATATATCGCGAAAAGAGTAGCAAAAGTCAAGGCGCGAAATTTGAATTTGTAGTGACAGATTTGAGAAGTTGCAAGTGTCAAATTGAGGTTGTATTGCGAATGTGAATGTACGAATAAATGCAAATATATGTTAGTGACTGTCATTGTATTTCTGTGAATGGCATTTTACACATTTGTGACTACTTGTCTGCAGCTTCAAATTCAGAATGCTGGTTTGTGACTATTATCTGTGAGTGCAAATTTCAACATTCAACTTCAGATTTTTATTTTACATGTTTTCACATTGGAGCTGTGAGTGTAAATGTTCACATACAAGTACGAATATTTATTGTACAAGTTCTCAAATTCACATCTACGTGCTCTCGAGTATTGCTACTCTTTTACCTTCATAGATACGAGACTGGTGCGTCACGCAGGTGTTGCTTATCATCAATCACGCCATCGGCCTCGCGCCGTTCTCTCACGGCCCTCGGCCTTGTCCTGCTCGCCACAGTCTATTTTTTTCTTTCTTGTCCATACTATGAAAGACAATGAAGCACAATGTTGTTTTGGATGAAATTGACAGTTGAAAATTGAAATGTTATTTTGTGTTTCACAGAAGAAAGAAATGCATACAGGTTTGGAGTGACAGCATTTTAATTTTGGTTGAACTATCCCTTTTGATCATATTTCAGAAACCAATGGGTTTATTTAGCCCATGAGTCCATCAAATTTTTACCCTGGGGCCAAACATTCCCAAGCTGTATTGAACATGGTTAACAAGAAATTACAAAAGGGCCCAAAATGTCCTTAATGAAGGAATTTCAACAAATTCTTCCACAGGAAGCATATAATCATCACAGGAGGAATTGACATCCATCCCAAAGAGCCATAACATGCAGCAAACAGTCTCGATCCAGAGGAGAGACAAGGCTTAGCCGTGAGGAAAAAGGGAGCAGAGAGAAGGAGCTTCTCAGGTTCCTCTCTTTTATCAGATTGTTCGGGCATTGTGCTGCTCCATGTGTTAACAGAGAGGATTAAACTGCAGCAAAGCTGAGTGAAAGAATATTGAACAGCGCAGAGATGGTGCGCTCTGCTGCCAGTGTAATTATTTCCTGAGCGTTTGACAGGGTGCCAGTAATTACCTGATACCAGCCCCTTTTTTATCTCAGTCAAAGGGTAGTACAAGTTTACACTTGCATGTGCTGCACCGTAAAAAAAAAAAAAAAAAAAAAAAAAACTGTTAGACTGTGCCACTTGGTTTGCTGTCCCTCCCTCACTTTGTGTCTTTTCTTTCGGTTTCCAAAACTGTAGTCAGTTAAAGTAGTGCATACTTCTTTGCTAAAGTGCACTTCTCCATCACTTGATTGCCATTGTGAGAGTACACACTGCAATGGTGTGGTGTGTACCACCCTAATGGTGGTGTTCTCATATTAAATGACTTCTGGGGTGCTGCAGACAATGGCATTGTGTGTAGCAGCGAAGCACAGGCGGCCTTACCAAGGGACTTGCTGCTGGAATTCGATTAGGTCTAAACTTTCACAGCTGTGCGGATGATGATGGGCGAGCTGAAACAAAGGGTCTGTGGTCTCCTCACTGTAAAAGAGGTGGCTGTTCCAGCGTAAAAATCTGATTGCATTTAGTGCCTGTAGTCTTCTTGACTCTAATTGGTAGCATACCATACAGGAAGACAGACAGCCTCGGCTTCAGCCCTGCCCCCTGCTGTGCGAAGATAAAATCAGAGCTGCTGGGTGAGATGCTATGATAGCTTCACACTGATATCTGCGTGTTTATACAAGGCAGCACCTGAAGAGGATTGAAAATCTAAGTTTGCCTCTGACATCCTGTCAGGGTACCAGGGTTTTTGATATGCCAAAGATGGCATGTAAGCTGTGATAGTCTGCAATTACAAGCACCTCATAACATCACACCCTAGGCAGATCCAATTGTCATCACATGGCACAATGGTGTCTACATGAAATACTCAAGATGCCACTTCTAATTGGGTCTGCCACAGAGCCGTTAGGACATTTGTAATGTTCGCCACTGGAATTTTCTCAGTCATGGTGAAGGGCTGTTGTAATCCAAGCCTTCAGCCCCTGACACTGTGTCTTTGAATTGGCCCTTTATGCTGGAGGAAAAGACACAGCCTTTCACAAAGGGAAAAGGTCGGAAAGCACTGTTTGCCTTCAGCTTTGTGTTGCAGCTTCTGAGAATGAGGGGATTATACAGTGTCACTACAATTTACATGCTCCAGGTGTAGACTTACCATTCAGTCCCACAAGAGACTGTTTCCACTGTCTTTTTGTACCTAACATTTCCTTAGCACATATTTTCAATTTAGAAAAAATGGCATGATGCTTTAAAAGTTGATGTAGGGGTGACATGAAGTTCTTTACAATTTTTACTTCACAATCTATGTCATGTGGATTTTGATGCAGCTGGTATTTTAAATTGTATTTAATTAATATTTGCAAAAATCATACTTAATCAGTATGTTTTTCTAGTAAAAAAAATCTAATCAAAATTTAATTTAAAGAATAACATTTACTAGAGGAGAAAAAAATACACAAAAAATACTTATGTAATGTATCTAGTCTTAAGTATATTTATAACTACAATATAATATATTATCTGAATTATTGTCTTCTTTGTATGAAATGGTTAAATTCAGATCGTCAGTGATGTTTGTGCTGTGTACAAACATTTCTGTCTACCTATCCTACTTCTCCAGAAGACTTACAAAACATAACCTCGATGCTCGAATAAAGCATATTTGTTAAGTTGTTATGTCACCCTCAAAGCAAGATTGCACAGACACCAGTGTAATAATGGCTTGGCCCATCAAAATCTGTCTGACTGGCATCTATTCAGTGAGGGCTCCAGGCTGCCCTCACCGTCAACGTCAAGTGTATCCTTTTATGGTTTTGTGCCTCTTTCAATCAAATACAGGAAATGACTGTCCTTGCTGATTGATAATTTCTAGCACAAAAGAAATCCAAAACTTTGATGTATTATCAGTATTATCACAAATTTAGAAATGTTTCCTGGAAAATGATAGCGCACTGTTTTTGGATTATAGCCTTATAGCCTTTGGTTATTAGGTATAATTTAACTTGCCTCATTTTATGCTATGTCAGTTATTTATTGAGCCTTCAAGAGTGTCTTTTAACATTGAAAATTAATCAAATTTGTGTCCTCTTTCCTTATATAGCTTTGAAGAGGTCCTTTGATATCGATGACGTGAATGAGATCCCCACATCTTCTGTCACATCTCCCATCAGCCCGAGTGCAATCCTCAACAAGTCAAATGATGTGAGGAGTCCAGGGAACCAGGTGTCTCCTCCTTACCGCTCCAGGATTAGTATCAGCTGCAGTCCTGCCCAGAGTCCTGTTATGAGAAATAGGATGGTATCCAGTCTCTCCTTCAACCGAGGGATATTGGAAAAGCCCACTATAAATGCCAATTCTGGGATCAACCGAGCTGCCTCTTTTCAAAACAAATTTAATCCCAATGGCTTCATTTCATTTTCAGGTCCAGGAAGTGACAACGACAGTCTCCATAGCTCCTCTTCCAGTCTGGAGTACCAGGCCTCTTCTAAACTCTACTCTTACACAAGCCCTCCCCAGAGTCCTCTTGGTGTTGGGGAATTTAAGGCCCAACGTTTAGGCAGCCCAGCATTGAAGAAGTTCTCCTCCCATGGGAATATGTTCCATTCAGAGCTGGAGGGTCCTCTGGTCATCCCAACTGAACCAATGGGTATTAGCCATGGCTCCATGCCTTCTCTGGACCTCCAGATGGAGACTTCAGGAATGAGACGAGTGATTTCTCCTGGATCACGATTCACCAATACAGGTCCACAGTGGGGCACAAGTCCCCATAATATCCAGAACAGCAGTACCTTTGCAAGGGACTCCTCTCTCAACAACCAGTCTCCTAGACCTAAAGATCCAGTGCGCCTCAACAAGTTCCCTCTTGACCTTGACAACCTAGTCTTCAAGTCTCAGATGGAATCTCCGGGAGCACCTAAACCACCTCCAAGATTCCACGCATTATCCAACAGTCCTATTGTCTCTGCAAGTCCCTCTGCATCCATCAGCAGCTTGGACAGCACCGACCTACCCCTGGCCCACAACAACAATAACAACATCATCGAAAAGAGAGAGCCCCTCACTCCTCCTGGAGCTATCCCAGTCCCCAATATCAGCGAATCTCCTGTGCTGCTTTCTCCAGCCCAGACTCTTCAGTACAACGTAGTCTCTAAGCCCCAAGTGGTCCAGGTGGCCCCTGTCTCTCCTTCCCCATCAGGAGAGATGGAGATCAGCAATGATATTGATCAGGACGATATCCATGCCAAAGAAAGCGTGGGTTCCATATTACAGCGGATTGCCTCTTTCTCCAGAGTGGAGACTAAATTGCCCGTGTTTGATCCAAGTCTGGTCATCCCCCCAATTAATGGCATCAAGAAAGACTCACCAACAATACAACACAAGGAGCTCAAGAGATCTGAAGGTGAGATATAATGTCCTTAATATTTCAGTTCAGGACTTAATAGCTAATTATTAAAGTTGACTGGAAGAACTGGGTCAATGCCCCTGGTGGTTATGCTAGATGTCAGAAAAAGATTTTCTATCGGTTGTGCATTTAAAATGGGAGGTATGCCCTTTACAAAGAATTTTAATAAGTTAAGTAAACAGAACTATGTGGGTCTAAAGGCAGCACTTTATTTGAAGTGCTGCTGTCATCACAACTGTCTTTCCGCACCTTACTGACATACTGTAGAGAAAAGGGTGATGGGAGAGAAGAAAAAAGACACAAAAAAGAGGAATCCCTGGCATATCAACAAACGGTGACAACAGTTCAGTGAAGTCTGTCATCACTTACTCAGTAAAGTGATCCCTGGCAAACATAGCTAAGTCGAACGGTGCCAGAGGCTACAGAATCATACCCTTATACAGTTAAATTTCTCAGGTGTGTCAATCTCTGCTACAATGATCTCAACCCAATCCAGAGACGCCTACGTTACTTACCATTGGGATTAGAGCAATCCAGAAAGGGCTTGGAGTCCTGGCACCATAATTATGTTCTTATGTATGGCTTTACATCGCAATTGACATTTGACAATAATGAATTTCAGAACTGTGGCTTAGTGATTTCAAAGGGATCAGGTTGGAAAGCATATATAGTTCATAGTAGGGTTGGGCGATGTCTACCAAATTGGCATCAGATGATGTCTACAGTAAAACATTGCGATGGACGATGACATCGGGGGGTTGCTTTTGAGCATTAAGCTCCGTTAATGTGGCGTTCGTCTGGAGAAAGAGAGAATGCGCACAAAGCTGAAAGGGCTTGAATGAAGCGCATTTGGCTTTAGATAAAACTATAGAGGATATGGCACTGAAATATCATTACCACAAACTATCTTTAGTGATTGTGGTGTGATCCGCACCGCTGTTTTGACGTGCTGCTCACTTCAACTAGAAACAGTAAAATGGTGCTACCGTTCTGTCTCGCGGTCCGAATGGAAACATGCCGCGGTTCACCATTTGAATATCAGTGGTTTAGTTAGTGTAAAACATACAGCCTATAATTCGTTTGCTGTTTTTTGCAAAATAAAATCTTTAGTGTTTAAATTGTGTTCATTGAACTGGAAGAATCACGATGCCGCCTCAACATCGTGATGTCTGTCAGCCATTGGCGATGGACGATGGCATCGTCTATCGGCCCAACCCTAGTTCAAAGTCAACAGCATGGTTGCCACATATTTACCCATTTGCGGTGTCAAATATCTATTGAATCAGGATATTACTCTTTAAAGTACATTTGCCTAAACAATTATTGATTTTGCAGATGCAAGGCGACTTAAAAAATCAAATCATCATAGTGGTGCTGCTAGTAGACACGGTGAAAGTTACCTGATTGTGACGGATGGCCGAATTTACATGACACATTATAAACTAACATTATAGTCTGCCATAGATACAGTGTCAAAAAGAAGAAGAGAAGAGGAAAAAGGGGAGAAAGACAAAGGTAAAGTGATGTAATTAATGAACAGTTTATCTAATTACACAGTAGTAAGATACTATAATGTTTGCTAAATGGCAGTTATTTTTACCTTAAACTTTATGCAAACAGCTTTTCTGGGTTCTCCAGAGGATTTTGTAACAATCATGTTTTTTAGAAGCATGTACTATCACTTTTTTATTAATGTTTTTATTCTACAGTTGTGCAGTTTTGGGGGGATATATGGCTTTTTAAAAATTTATTTTCCAAAATTAGTAATGATATTTATATAGGGGTTTATTTAAAACAGCAACATTTTATGTACAATTCACATTAAAGAAGATCTACATTTCTCAGTTTCATTCATGGTGAAAACATGAAACGTGCCATAGTTTAGTGATAGATTGCTGTGTCATCAACTGGAAAGCAAACACTTTTGATAGTGCTCAGTAAATAGTTTGTGCATTGATGCAAGATGTTTAGGCTGTAATGTGCTATTTTTGTATAGTTCAACCATTATCAGCCTTTTATATATATATATATATATATATATATATATATATATATATATATATATATATATCATGAACACAATGACGGGGTGAAATGGGCTGTGATGCATGGGGCACCAGGTAAAATCTTGCCTAGGGCAGCAGATTTGTCAGGGCCGGCCCTGAGTTGATGCACTGTAAGAAAGACAACAGAAAGAGTTAAGTCTGTTGATAGAAACAACATGAGCAAACAGAAAACTCCACAGTCCTGAAACTTGGATCAATAATAGTAATGATAAAGATGGGGTTAGGTATCTATAAATCATGGTGTGCTACACCTCTGTGGAACTATGGCAAAGCAATAAAATGGTGACATGTTCATGTTGGATTCACATAAATGGCAATATGTTTCATATAACTGTGGTGTGCCACAAACTGTAATGAATTTTGACATATTTCGGACAACAATACATGTTGGGAAACCTGCGGGTTTGATTTAGTCTGACCAGAAATGAGTTGAGGATTTTTCATCTCCAGATGTTGTATATTTGCCTCCGTCTGTTGTTTTTCCCTTCTTCTTCATTTCCTGGGGTCATGTTGCAATGAGGAGAGGGGTGCATTTCCTGACCCGAGAAAACAGAGAGCATTGAACTGGAGGAAATCGGTGGGCGCCTAAAACTGTGTTTAGACACAGATCCTACTTGTATAGCTTATTTAGCAGCGCTAGTTGTGCATCTCACGAGTAAGCTAACATCAGGGTGGGCGTCTTAACATCTGCACAGATCCCAGGCAGCCAGCCCCCACACTGAAACTTCTCTGAAACATAAACATGACATGAATAATAAAAGTGATTTATAATTTCCAGTGTCAGTAAGTGTGGCAAAATGGGTGCCGCCCCAGGCTTGTACCTTAGGCTGAAATGTGTTGTTTGCTGTTTGTCAGATGGTTGAGCTGTAAAGGCTGCGCTGATAGGTTCGAATACAACCAACTTCGCAAAGGTTGCAACAGTGGAAGTCTGAGATGTGGGTGCTGTTTATGTCATGCTATCTGCTTCAGGCAGTGTTTTTCAGCGGTTCTGTGGTGTCTTGTTTTCTTTTCTTTTCTTTTTTTCCCCTCAAAATATCTGGGCGCAGTGCGTACGGATGTAGTCCTTTCACAAAGCCAATGGGAAATACCCGCCCATGTTTTCATCATGTTTCATGTGCATTATGACTTGTTTTACTTTTTGAAATGGGGGTATATTTAGGCCTCACGTCATCCACCCATCATTGAGCTATATGTAGGCCCATTGCACTGTTTCCTGTGATAACAAGGAAAGAGATCATTCACTGTTGAGGCCAAACACATGACATGCTCCCAACTGCGTTTATAGCTGTTCTCCTGGGACAACAGGATTTGTCGGTTAATTTATCCTGTTAGCAAATATGCTAATGTTAATGCCATAAGCTATCAAATGGGGTTATCATAATGACTTGAAGTACATTAAGAATTTATTTATATATATATATTTTTTTTTTTATTGTAACGAATCCACTGGTGGCAAGTTGCAGAACCCAAGTGCAGTTTATTTACATCCAAACGTGATCAAAATAAAACAAAACAAAGACTTGACAAAGCATAACATGACAGAACTTGACTTGACATAAACTAACATTCACCACAAAGTGGTTACACGAACAATACTTGACAAAGACACATGGCAAACATGAGGGCTTAAATACACACGATAGGTGTGTTCGACATCGGCTGCGGCTGGATGTAACCGATCGGCGAGAGTTGCCGCTTTCTCGCACTGCGTTTGCATACTTTGTCACAGTTGAACTGAAATAAATGCAATATTTGCCAAATACACAGACGTTGTATAAGCAGTACATTAATTATTAAATGGAAATGTCTCTGAAACGTCTGTTTGCACAAAGAATAAAGTTCAACATACTATTTAAATACCAATGTAGTTAGATCTACGTTTTTTTTATCAGTTTTATTTTGATAAACATGACACAATATAACATCACGACTACATGAAAAGAGATTTTACTGTTTTTTTAAAGATTTGACTGATTTGTAAACATTAGTGCAACTGAAGGTGTGAGAATAAACATGAAACACACGTGATCGTTGTCATGTGGTGTATTCGGCCAATTGTGGAAAAGTTGTGTCATCATCAGGGCTCGTGCAGCTGCTCTGGAGAAGCTGCGCAAAATGAATCAGCCATCTGCTCTCGAACCTCTCTCGCGGTACTGTGATGGCACGCGTGCGTCACAGTCACGTGGCGTCGGCTCTGTCTCAATTCAGACAAAATATCTAACCGGCATGTGCTGCTTCAAGTCAGCCGCCGATCAGGCTGCACAGCGTATGAAGTGGAACAAGCCTAAGGACTAAACAAGACTACCTGTGAACATGATTAGACAATTAACCAATGACAATATGACACAAAAGACTAGGGAAGCACATGGCAGGATCACATGAGGGCAAGGGAGTCACATGACAAGACAGGAAACATGACTGACATGAAACATGAACCAAAAACCAAAACTAGTAACATGAACATGAAATAAAACTCAAAACTAGACAGAACAATTCTCTTGTAAGCTGCTTTCAGATTTACATACTATAAGAGTATGTACTACATTTGATAAAGAACTTTCTTCTCAACTGTTAAAAAAAAGTATGGATGTACATACTGTAAGTATGTGTTGTATGTAGACTTGCCAGGTAATTCCTGTTCTACTCTGTACAAGGGACTACCAGTGTAAAATGTTGTATCTGGTAAGTATAAAACATCACGATTAAAACTTACGTAATAATAATGTTCCTTATTATTAATAAGTGACATCTGCTTAGCGTGTTGGTTGTTTTTGTTGAACAAAACAATTATTTTTTTCTTTTCTTTTTTTTATTTGTACATTTTTTTTAAATCATCTTGTGTTATTTTGTAGGCAGTTTTGAAATGAAATTTACCCCAGTATCACCAGCCAGCAGTAACACCAGTTGACATTGTTGAAAGTCCTAATATACGCTACATACTACATTATCATCATGGGATAGTGAAGTGTTTGTCTGACGCATACTTAGTAGTAAGGTAGTAAGTCTAATGGGCTATATGCACGCATAACTTCCGCGTTTGACGCAAGGATGCTCGTGCGTTTCCGGTTGGGGAGATTTAAAGCGGAGGAAAACCAAGGAAAACGGGATTATGGCAGAGTCTTCAAAATTTACTGTCCTCTCGTCTTTGAAACGAAACTTTAATACGTTTAGATGTAATTTTATATATAGTTATGTTTATTTAATATAATAAACACAGAAGCATAAACAAAATGAGGAGTGTCTGTTTTGTCTGTTTTTGTGACTAACGTTTCTTTAGTATAGCAATAGAGTATAAAAACCAATATAAATTCTCGGTATAGCATTGGACTCTACGATCGGCGGAAGTAATCCAGCATCCTTAGACCTTCACCGGAAATACCGCCGTGCATAGAGCCCATTGTATGCTAGTGTTTCTTTGTTATTCCAAATTCATATACCAATCTTGTTTTTATTTGTGGAATACTGATGCTTTAAAATAAGTTCTTAATAATTGCTTAAAGGTGAGTTGTATAATTTCTGCATCCAAAATAATGACATGTTTTAACAAGCATTCCTCCCATCTTCCATTGGCCTAACCAAACTGATAGCCCCACCCCCAAACTCACATCATTGATCGAGCCAGTGTTCCTGTCCTGGGCTGGTTGGAATTATTAAACTAACTGAGAAATGTTTTGATAGCACAGCACCAAACAGAATCGCAAAAATAATGACAGGTTTCTATGAATATTCCTCCCCTCTCTATTGGCCGACCAAACAGATAGCCCTGCCCCCAAACACACATAATTGGTTGAGACAATGTTACTATGCTGGGCTGGTCTGAATTCTCAAACAAACAGAGCAATGGGTTGATAGCAGCTCAGAACCACTGTTTTTACACTGTTTTTTTGTTTTTTTTGGCATGTTGCTTACTTATTATACATAAAGCTGGAATAGAAATGGAGCATTTCAGCAACAAAAAAATACACACTGCTGCTTTAAAATAAAAATGTTTTTTTTTTTTTTTGTAGTAGACTACTTATGACTGAAAACAATTTGAGCAGATCTACTCTTCTTGTTCCTTGCATTTATTGGAGTCTTACACTAATATAGACATGTAGAGAGTCTTGGAAAATCAGCCATCATGTTATAACTGGCTGTAAAACTGAAAATTGTTCTGCTGATGCATGTTACCTACTCAAATTATTATTTTGCTATCACTCCTTTCTGCGCTAAGTGTTTGCTAGTAAAAAAAAAAAAACATATCAAAACAGCCAAAGGGCCATCCTCTGCTCTCTTCCTCTAACAGAGAGAGAGAGTGAAACCATCTTTGAAGCTGCTCATAAATACAGCAAGACCTCCTGAACAGACAATAGGTTCTCTCCTGAAACTGCCACAGCTACTTAAAATAAAGCATGTCTGCTGATGTGCTGATGAGTTGCGTTTCTTTTCATCACAATGACCTTAGAAGTTCCTCACGTATCCGGAGTGTAAAATTCCATTAACCTAGCTATTTCTTCATTTCTGTCAAAGTGCTGCTTTCTGCATTTTTACAGTATTGAAATCCAGTCAAAATGAAAAAGATTTGTTTCCATATAAGTCTCTCTCTTCTTTCTCCCCCCATTTCCTAGGTCTTGGCTTCATGTCTCCACTTGTCTGATGAAGGCTGAAAGCTCTTTGGTCCCTTTTACAGCACAATTTATTCTGGATCTAATGACAATGATTTAGGGAATAAATTCTTCCCAAGCAGATGTTTAAGGCCCTCCCATTATCCCCTCCAGCTTAGAGAAAGAACAAGAGAATGCTTGGCTTTATAGAAGTTTAGCGCCTTTCTGTGAGTTAAACAGTGTAGTTACATTATCAATTCCTGTGTTTCTGAATAGACAGGAAGTTCAGAGAGCGCAGAAGTGAAATGTTGTAAAGTCAATAGAGTGCAAGTTCATTAATTCCTATATAGTGTAATTGTAGATTTGAAAATCATGCTTTCCCCCATTATGGAGATTTGAAAATCATGCTTTCCCCCGTTATGGTTGAATCACAGAAGCTACACCAGTTACTTTTGCCAAGAGATTTCTATTTATTATTTTATACATGTATCAGACAGAGAGAAACAGACATAGCAATAAGGCTATAGATGAGGAGGTCTTCATTCCAGATTTCTCTGTTCCCCATTTCTCTATTCCCTCACCCCATCATGCCTCTACGTTTCTCTGGGGTGGTACAGTAAGGATTGAGCTTATATACACGACTGTGGGATGCACAACTTCCTTAAGGTAGCAAAACATGTTGCGTATGCTTAAAAATGGAACGTATACGCTTACACATGGCACAATCCACTTTCCATTAGAAACTTCCCTTCAGTGTATACATATGTGGTACATGTGGCATCAGTTGAAAAACATTTCTTTCCTTGTAAAGAATATGCCAACTGTACGCGCATTTGATGTATCATTATCAGTGGAACATGTTACATTCTCCCAGCGCCCAGTCTGACATGTGATCCTCACACATGCTATCTGTAGTATGCATTCAAACACATGCATTTAAAACTCCATAAGATAATACAACTGATTATGAATTTTAATAAAGAATAATAACACAGATTAAATAATGAAATTATATTAAAAAATGACATTTTAGTCTTCATGTTAGCTTCCTTTTTCATTTCTTTTTTAAAGGCTGTTTATGGTCAATGCTTGGTGCCATTTTCAGCCATATCACAGCTTATTTTGTATTGAGAAGGAAAGGTGTTTCCTTAGCAGATAAGACAACATTAACAAGCAGCAGTATTCTTATCTTAGAACCATTGAGGTGGGTCAGTGATGGGATTGACTTGCCTGTTTACTAGAACCTGGTGCTTTTCTCTGAGAAATATGTGGATGTCTTCTCCCTGTTTAGCATAATTTAGCTTGCTGTCATTGATGATTTATTACCCGTGCACGCTGTCTGATGCATTGGAGAGATGAACACTGTTTATGGGTTTAACTGGCAGTGTGTGTGTGTGTGTGTGTGCGTGTGTTGCTATTCAATAACAACCCAGTATTTAGTCAAGAGGAGCGTTTACAAATTACCATAGAAACCTTCAGGTGCTCTGCTTACTTCACATGTAAAGATATTTCGGTAACACTTTATTTTAAGGTGCTTGTAATAAGCAGTAATTAACAGTTAATAAGACACTTTATAAGACCTTATAAGATGCATATAAGATGCATATAAGCATTAACTAATGATAATAAATAAATAAAATTAAATAATACATTTCTCAAGTATCAATACATTGCACTTTTAGAACCGCCGAACAAACATAAATGGTAACACAAACTCCCAGTGCCTTAAAAATTGACCTTCCCAAGAGGGAGTAGTTTCCCTGATCTCTTCAGGGCCTGGACCTTTAATTAACCTTTATATGAAGTAGTTAATGCTTATATGCATCTTATAAGGTCTTATAAGTGTCTTATTAACTGTTAATTACTGCTTATTACAAGCACCTTAAAAAATGAAGTGTTACCGATATTTCAGTTAAACTCGATGGCACTCATTTCCATGAGAGGAAAATATGGCCCTCTGGGTCATATTTGACCTCATCTAATCCTCTCAGCAAGCAAAGTCAATGATGACAACTGAAGGACAAGCTTTTAAATCTAATGCTTGGCCTCACATTCATCAGCTACAGTTAAAAAAATGACAAAGATTAAGGAAAATCCACATTTTAGGGAGAAATTGGTTGAGATATCAGGTCTTCCTGTTTAAGGCAGGGAGATTAAACTGTGCCGTGATCAACATTCTTTAAGCGAGGAGTACCTGCAACAGAATCTACTACCAGATAATTCTGCATAAAGCTCTAGAGATTTCACATGCACGTCTTTCAAAATATTCTAAAGACCCCCTGCCCCCTTGCAAGGGTGCTTATGAAATATTTTGGCTAATGTCATAATGATTTGAGCTGCTTTATGCTTTACTATACTATTAATTGCATAATACTTTCAGTTCTAGGAAAGCAACAATATTCCAATTCTGGCTGATATCGATAGACTGATAATTGTCTTCATGTCAGTCAATTTGTCTTAATAAATTAAAAATAAAATTATGAAAAATCAATATTCACGTTAAGATTTGCTAAAGGTGACATTTACCACTGTTATTAAATGATTAGTGTTTTTAAAGATTAGCTTTAATGGTGAAGTATGTATGATTTTTTTTTATGTTAACATACATTCTCTTAACCCAGTTGATTGTTCATTGACTACTATTCTATTAGTATGCCATGGGTTTATCTCCTCAAAAAGCGTAAACATTGAGCCCCCCTGCCACCGTCTAAAACCCTGCTCCTGGGGACCCGCAGTCCCGCAAAGTTTATTTCCAACCTGGTCCAGTTCACCTGACCTGTGATTTTCCAAGCGTTCCTGAAGAGCTTGATTAGCTTGTTCAGGTCTGTTTTATTAGGGTTGTAGCTGAACTATGCAGGGCAGTGGGTCACCAAGAGCATAGTTGAAGACATAGGATCTAAAAACATTGAGAGCGGTCCGCTCAGATCTTTACAGTAGTTTTTTTTACAATAAATTAATACTTTTATTTAGCAAGGATGCATTAAATTGAAAATGACAGTAAAGACATTTTATGCTAGTGCATTTTATAACTGCTTTTTTGTCAAAATTCTTGAATCTGATTGTGTTGAATATTTAGATAAAAATAAATGACATCATGGTGTCCCACAGGCTTGCCCTCCATTCTTATTTTAGAGTTAGCTTGAAAGTGTTGATGTGAATGAGTTCAGATCAGCAGCCCAGGGGGGTTTCATAACTGATACGAGAAATGAGGATGTTTGGGAAGGGAAATAGGTAATTTAATGGGTTTAATTCATTCTTAGTGGAAAAATATTCCCACCCCGAGGGAAGTATGCACACAGTTCAGATGTTCAGTTGTGTTGACGGTCTGTGTGGGGAGCTAGCCTTGTTGAGTTCAACACAATATACCGATAACAACACAGGACAGGTTTTATTAACCTGATATTGTGGATGCAAAAGGTTCTCCGGTTTTTTTTATTTTATTATTATTTTTTTTTTTTTTTTTACACTTTAGACTGGGGGATCTTTGTTAAATCTGGCCTGCTTCCTAAACAAATAATGCCACAAGTGCTTAAGAGTGACATTAGTTATACTGACATTGTAGTCCAGCTGTATAGAGTTGTGGTTTCAGTATTCATGAATAATTTGAATGAGGTCTCAGTGGAGCAGAAACAAACATGTTTCATGTAGTTTATGTGGATAATCCAGTTTTTGTACCAAAGTTTGTCTTTTCACTAACAAGTAAACTTTCTTTTTGACAGTGTGATCCAACGCAGCTGGTAACCTGATATCTGTTTGCATATGATATGATATATGTTGTCCATTAATAACGAGTTGTATATTGTCTCGAACAGCCAATCTGCTAATGGGCTGTGCACACAGCTCATTCCAAACATGTGACGGGGAGTGAGCACATCATTCAGGTCTTTGGATAGATTTGCTGATTTAGAAAGTGCCAGCAGTAATACATGGCAGCTGGTTTGGGGCGTTTTCCATCTATCTGGGTTTTTTTTTTTCTCTGGTGAACAGGCACTCTGATGGGGTGTGAGGATGGGGGCTCAGCTTGGAGTTTATGATTTAGCACGAGGGAAAAAACTGTTTCAGCTGAGAATTGACTTCTGAGACTTCATAGGTCTTTCTACAGACAAAGATATAATTAGTCAAGGAATATCAACAATCTGACAGCAAGTGTCCAATATATTTTCCTGGGCTACATACATAAATTGTTTTTAAAAGATTTCATTTATAAGAGGCTGCCCACCTTGGTAGTGTTGCGTAAGACTGTTAACACTTTCCTCTCCAGCATGTTTTTTTTTAAAGCTGCCAGCCACCACCAGCATGTTTTATCATTTTCACAAAATGAACCTCTGCTTTAATGCATTCTATTTATTCTAGCTTCACGCATTCTTTTTTTTATCAACACTTGAATGTGGGTACGTTTATTTAAAAAAAAAACATTTTGAACAAAAAAGCTGAGTGCTCCCTTCTGTACATCAGTGAAAACAAGGATTGCCAGAAATTGCCATCAATGGCAGGGAAGCGTTGTGTCATAAACACAAATTACTTCAATATTCTATCAATGGCGGGGAAAGAGTTAAGTCGGCATTATGCAGAAGTTGTGCTAGTCTTTTTTCCCCCTGTTGTGAAGTATATCTAAGTGAAACGGCTTCTGGAATGATGAAAAAAATCTAGAGCAGGATTTGATTTCATTCTTCAGAAATTGATTGGCTCATATGAAGTTGGGTTTTGCTTACTAATTGGTGGCAGATCTGAATGCAATGCCAGTTTACAGTCAGTTGTGGAGGAGATGTAACCCCATTCTCTGCCAAGACACACGTTAGAAGAGAATCGACGCCGTTTCGAGGAAGAGGGGAGTTATTTTATTTTTTTATTATTAAAGATTTTTGATTAGAGGGCATATGCATTTTAAATTGTAATTTACTTGAACCCATGGAAACTATCTTTAAACCATGTTTTTAAACAAGGATGAATTTGCACAGCATGAATTTCAAATATTTTTAAATATTTTTAAGTTACACTTCAAGTTCACAACAAATTAAAATTCTGTCATCATTTACTTGCCCTTATGTCAGTCCAAACCTGTACGTTTGTCTTTCTTCTTTGCAACACAAAATAAGATATTTTGAAAAATGAACTATCCGTTTAATGAAATTGCATTTCCTTTTTTAAATGTTCAGACTGAGTAAATGATGGCTTGTTATTTATTTTTGGGTGAAGTGTCCCTTTTAGACAAGCCTAAATAAATGTACTATTTCATATTTAGGGCCAGATTTACTAACAGCTTGCGTCAGAGCAAACCCTCTTTTGGTGTTAAAAAAACTACGATCAGGATTTTCTAAAGACACGCAGTGAAAAATTTGCGCTGAAAAGGCGTGGGCACGGTTATTTTGGCGGCTGACCTATATTTGTAGGAGATTCCCATTATTTACCACCCAAAAAAAGCATGTCTAAACCTGACGCTAACTGGTAGATTGCGTTATGGAAATGATCAGGCTGTCTGTGTTCTTTAATTTACACTTGTCAGTAGATCATGAGCAGGACTTTCCACTCCCATCTGCATTTTTTTGGAATTGTGCTCTCACGCTAATTTACCCTGTTTAGTAAATCTGGCCCATAATGCCTAAATATGGACCTCAGTATGTTAGAGCAGAATCTTAAAAAATGGATGCTTCTGACAAACTCTTACTGTGATAAAATATTCTCAATATATATATTTTTTTAGAATAATAGAATTTTTTAATCAAGGTGTCAGTTCAAAGTTTCATTGAATCAGTCTGTCATCAGAAGTGCAACTTAATCCCCTTATTTGTTAGACCAAGATTTTGTTCCATTCCAAACATTTCTTTGATCATCCAAGTCTGAACATCATCAGAACGCACTTTATTCGCCAAGTGTGCATAAGCACACAAGGAATTTGGTATGGTTTCTGGTATGGTATGGTTTTCAAGGAGCTGTTGCTCCGCAGGGTGACTGTTCTGAGATACAGTACCTCCAGAGGTTTGAATAGGGACTGTTTGAAACTGACACGAGTGGAAATAGGACTTTGCAGTCGGTCATGTTGGGTGTCAAGGATATAATCACAGACCAGTGACTGTAATCAGAGTGTGGCTTGAGTGTCTCCTTCTGTTACAGTAACCGCTCCACCGCGTGCGTCATAACATGTCGCACCTTCATTCTACAGGCGTGACTCACTGGTCCTCGCTCGTGCCTTCGATAATGTACTGTTTGTTATGCCTGGTGAAGCCTTCTATATTTAATCTGTGAACTATGTGCTCTAGGAGGAACTGATCTCACAGTCGCAAAGACGTTGTTATGCAGGGAGTCCATTGTTTTGACAGCTTCTCTGCCCACATTAGGCCGACTTTGATCTGAAAAGGCCATTCGCATGTGCTATTGATTGATCTTTCTCTTGGGCCTGAGTTTCCATTTCTCTTACAGAGCTGTGGGAAATAGATGGGTCAAACAACAGACCTGCAGGTACTCCAGTTTCAAGAGAGAGAATAATCTCACTCTTTATTCATTTTGAATCCCAAACCCCGCTTTTATACCAAAGGACCTCAGATTGGAGCTTTCAACAGGGGGGCTTTTGCTTGATTGGCAGGCTGGTGTTTTTTCATCATTTCCATACCCTTTGTGAATAAGGTTATTTTGACAGTTGCAAAAAAGAAAGTCAGGTTTTGAGTTGATAGATGAAGCCGAGAGCCAATTATTTTTGTTAGCGTAAAAGTCTAAACAAATGGCAGTCACAGACCGAAGGTTAGACTCTGAGAGCAGACTGTTTATTCTCCTGATCTGAAATGAAAGGCTTGGTTTTTTTTTTTTTAAGCTGTTATCTTTTAAGCTGTTTGACATTCTCTCTGGGTTTGTATCAGCCTTCAAGGCACCATATCTTAATAAACAGGAAACGGTAAACTCTGAAGTGCTCTTTCTCACTAATTCTTTACAGTGACTCATGGGTAATGAGGGGTGTTATGTGGCCTTTTTGACAGTTGCAACCATGAGTCTCTCCCCTAAATATATGCCCTGATGTGAAAAAAAACAGCTCTAAACATTATAACATCACATTGCCTGAAGAATGAACTGATAATGATAGTTCTTAAAAAGAAAAGATGGGAAAGAGACACTCACTTATAAAATCCTTGGAGGCAAATTCACTAAATGGTTGTGCCACTTTTGCATGCTGTATTCTTATACGAGAACCACCTGCAACCTGACCAGGTGCTTAATGACGTATCATTAGTAATATCGTAATATTAGTAAAATACGAATCATGTTTGGTAATAGCCAATCAGCTGACTTTTTGGTGTGCATCTATAGGAATTAATGTGGTAAGTGTGTTTCATTTGCTTATAGGGGCTGTTTACACAACACCGTTTTCAACTAAAAACTTAAAACTTTGTATGCTTTTTGGCCTTTCATTTACACAACAACGGGGTTTTGTGTGCCTGAAAACGCAAACTTTTGAAAACGGGCTTCAGAGTGCAAGTTTTTGAAAACGGTCTCTGTGTAAACAACAAAAACACGTATCTACAGTATTACACGTATCTACAGTGTTTCATCACCATCTAATGGCCTGGCAGAGGAATAAAGGTTTCCGTGTGGATCTGTGTGAATGGGGATCGGTTTGACAATGGTGTCGTCTGTACGCGGAAAATTCAAAGGAAAAACGTCTCCGTTTTAAGCATACCGTTGTCGTGAAAACGCACCCTTAGAGAATAAAAATACATCCACCTCAAGGGAGCTTTTACATTTTTTTTATTTGCATCTTGGTGTTTAAATAAATTGGGGTCAGTAAGATTTTTGCAAATTGTTTGAAAGAATTCTCTTATACTCAAAAAGACTGCTTTTTTTTTCAAAAATACAGTAAAAAGTCTAATATTGTTAAATATTATTACAATTTAAACTAAGGGTTTTCTATTTTAATATTTTATTTAATTTATCAATTCATTATACATGTCTTTACTGTCATTTTTGACCAACTTAATATGCATCCTTGAATAAAAGTATACATTTTTTTCAAGAAAAATCTTACTGACCCCAAAACTTTTGAACAGTTAGTGTACATTCTCGATCACTGTTTTGTGATTATATCTAAATTAGTAGAAAATGCATGTTCAAATGAGTCAAATTACCTCATTCACAAATCTTGCACTGTTACCGGACTTGCATGATTTATTTAGTGAATACAAATATATAAACATAAATATCCCATACATGCATGTAACATAAATGTAAATATCCCGCGCATACATATAAAGTCACTATCACCAATATTTGTGAATTTCCCCTTTTCAGTGAGTGAGTAGGAGTTTTCCATGAATTCAAGCTGTTATATCACATTACAGGAAAGCTTTAACACATACTTCACCAGTTCGCACATAGCTCCAGCTGTCTCAATACACACAATCTTATTGTGCAAATTGAACAAGATTTCCTGGGGGCAACAGAAATCTGAAGTCACATCACAGAGGAGGTTTTATATGCCTTTTGTGGTAAACAACTGTCTCTTTGTCCAAATGGCCCTCTGTTTGTTTGAAGCTGATACATCTCCCCCAGCACCTGATATGTCTGTAAGTGCCAGATGATAATGCTAATATTTGGAATCTGTAGACGCACAGTACTGTCATTCATAACCAGCTACCACAGGATAAACATAGAGAGTTTCTTATCATATCCGTGGTCTAGATGGGTAGGGAAGCTCCCAAACTAATCTTATTAACTCCAAGCATCTGTTTTCCTCTCTTTGAAAGGATGATAGTGTATATGGGAGGAGAGCAGCATCAGCTGTGCATAATGGGAGGTTGCTTGTTTTTGTGTTTATCCTTTCCGACAGGACGGGGAACTTCTCGCGAGGAAGGAAGGAAATGCCAGATCCGTGTGCTGAACTAAACTTGTGCATTTCCCTCTTTTGAAAGCCATAATAAACTCAACCAAGTGTGTAAACATGAAAGATAAGCCCTTGCAAGATATACTTATGCTTGCCTTTGAAATCCATCCAGCTACCATAAAAAGCTAAATGTGTGCCAACTTCGGCCTGCGTTCCTCCGCCTGCGACAGTGAGGCTTACAGACAGCCTGTAGTCTAAAACTGACAGAGCAACCCACTAACCCACTGCTGGCATCTGCATTCCTCAGGCCTGTCCGCTGAATGAACCGATAAGTTCCTCAATAAACTTCAATGATTAATCTTTCAAACCATGCCACATAATGCATTTTTTCTCGGCTGTTGCGCTGTCCCTAGGAATGGGAATCAATCAGGAGGCATTCCGATTCTGATTCCTCTTGGTGATTCTGGTTAAGAAATATTTGAAAAACAGAAATAAAAAATTAAATATATTAACTGTAAAACAAAACAAAGAGTATTTTTTATTTATTTATACAAAATACTACTGACAGTCAGGAACTAAACTTGAATATTAACAGCCTTAAGAACATCACAACATAGTATTATTTATTGGGAATAGGAATTCAAACAGTATGTTTATAATTCCTTCAAAAGAACTGGCCTATAAGAATCATTCACTCAAGACTAAGAGTTTGCTGGTTGTGCTGTGTTTGTGATTCACTAAAAAGAACTGGCTCATAAGATCCATTCATCAAGAATCTGACTTTACTGGTCATGCTGTATGTTTGTGATTCTCTAAAAAGAACCAGCTTATAAAAATAATTAGCCCGGGATTCAGATTTCACTGGTTGTGCTGTATGTAATTTAATCGAGTGTGACTCTTAATTGAGTCATTTAATCGAGAATCGAGTGTCACTAGTGGCTCTGTATGTTTCATGCTGAATAGCAATGCAGGGAAAACTGTGGTAAAGTAATAGAACCAAATGTCATGAAAATTAGCTTGGATCCCAAACCTATCTGTCCCTCACCTCATGTGTAGCCCAACTTTCAAAATCAATTCGAGAAGTAAATGTCACAAGCTGTGTTTGCCACCTCCAATAAGAATCATTCACACCCGTGTGATCATTCCTGACCCTGGACCAGAAGAGCTCCAATCATCTAAGACGGCTTTATTGAAAGAGACTGAACCCGACGTGCTAAACGTGTTTTGTGGGTGTAAATGATTTCTAATTAGATGAGCACTCAATTACAGCGATTGCTCTCTCAGAGTAAGTTAAGCAATTGATGAGGCTAACGCTCATTTCACAGGGAGATTAATTGAGGCTACGTAGAGTCTTCACCCTTCTGTCTGGAGATAAGGACCACAGACACCCTGCTGAAGCCAGGAGGACATGGAATAATGGGGGTTGGGCACCTCAAAGAAAGAGGTTCCTTGAGTCTTTTGTGTCCAGGGTTGTTTGATAAGATGTGAATGGAGCCCTTGTTGATGATTGGGTGTTGTTGTCTTCTGTTCTTTGGACAGAAAGTGATGAGACCGGGGAAAAGTTGGGAGAGCGTAGTGGATATCTTTACTGAGAAAGGGAGCGATAGACACAGAGCATCTGGTGGTGAGATCCGGTTATTGTTAGTGCAAAGGAAAGCCCCAGCTTCACAGGGCCTTGACCAGTTACTCTCCACAGCCAGCAGAATGGAAACGGAATAAGGATGAGGCTGTTTTGAGCTCTTCAGGGGGACAAATCGACTCAGAGCAGGAAACAGTTACAATGGGATTGATGCCCTCGGATGTATTATAAATGTCAGTCATTATTAGGATAATCACACACTCATTATTATTATTGTTTTTTAATTGTTAAAAAAAATATCCGAATACATGTTTGGCCTGCTTTTTTAATGACAGGAAGGGAAGTTACTGAATTGCAATTCAATAAAAGTTAAACAATCAATTCAGAATGCATTATTGGAAATTAAGTTTGGTTCTACCTTCTTCTTTTTTTTAGAGCTGCTTCATTTTAATTTTTTCCTGGGTTTCATTGTAAAGCTGTTCAAACAATCTAAATTGTATAAAGGTGACTTGACTTTTTTCAAAACTTAATGGCTTAATTTATCTTGACAGCTAATTGTATTTAAATTTAAATTGCAGTTCTGGATTCTGTTTGGAATTGTTTGGCATTCCAATTAAGAATGACACACATCCCTTCCACCACTTTGAGCAAAGCACCGTCTTACACAAACATGGTGGGTATGTGAGACCTGTCACTGATTACATGCTAATAAAAGCTTCCCAGTGCTGAGATCCTGAGAAAGTATTGTATCCGTGTGTCAATGTGGAAGACAACTGCCCAATTTTGGAGGATACATGAATTTGTTCCTTTCAGAGCCGGAAAAACTACACTCTTAGCGGGGTTTTGCAGCAATGCCATAGAAGAACCATTTTGGGTTTTCTCAAATAACCTTTTGGTGAAAGGTGAACCATTTTTTAGTGCAAAGAATTTTTCAATAATCTTAAGAACCTTTTGTGCAGTGAAAAGATTCCATGGATCTTAAAGGTTCTTCATGGAACCATAGATGCCAAATTGCGAACCTTCATTTTTTAAGAGGGTAGAGAAGCTAAAAAAAAATCACCCAGGGCCCCCTTACCAGGTCCTAGCCACACCTAGTGCTTACAGCTTCAATAGCTGGACTCTGATCCCAGGAGAATTTCAGCCATATTTCTGGCTGTCTTGTTGACTCAGTGTGGTAGTGTGCAGCTGTGATGGAGTAATTAACCGTGTGCAACAGACATGTTATTAGAAGCAGAGTTTGGGTAAGATGTTTCTGCAGGATACCTGATACGGTGTCTGATCTGGAAGCAGTAGTCTGTGTAAAGGCCAGGACCATCAGTATTCTCACAGTACGGTGTAGCGCCTGTAGGCATGGCAATTTGTCTCAGCTCCACCAACAAACAAACCCAGGGGAAACGGTGCAAGGCTGGACTTGTAATAGGGGCAAGGCTGATAGAAAAGACCCAGAGTTATGGCTTGTGTAAAGACAGCGTCTTTATGTGATGACTTTTCGAGCCGACCTGGAAGGCAAGGCAAGCATTTGTGCTCAAACATGCATTAACATACATGAACTCCCCCTTTCCGCCACACACACACACACAGGCATACATACAGACTTTTGACACTTTTGACGCTTATATGTTCGCTTTGGGAACATGATGCTGCCTGCTCATCACATTTCCCTGTGGTCTTTCCAATCAGTTGCGTAAAGCACAGGAAATATAGGTCAGACAGCAGATGTGCTCTCGACTACAGGACAAATCACCCCCTCTTTTCAACGTGTCAGGATCAAACGGCATAGCCGGGGGGAACAAAATTCTGCTTTCTAAACGTCTCTAACCTTTCTAGAGGAGAGGAAAAGTGGGAAACGGATACCGCTGTGCTCCATGGTGGTGTATTGTTGGGTCTGGAGTGTGTACGTGTTTGTAGAAATGTTTGTGAATGAGCTTGTTTGGAGATTTGTATGTGTGTATATACATTATACACATATATATATATATATATATATATATATATATTACACTTGGCACTATAGTGTGTGTGTATATATATATATACACTCACCGGCCACTTTATTAGGTACCCCATGCTAGTAACGGGTTGGACCCCCTTTTGCCTTCAGAACTGCCTCAATTCTTCGAGGCATAGATTCAACAAGGTGCTGGAAGCATTCCTCAGGGAGTTTGGTCCATATTGACATGATGGCATCACACAGTTGCCGCAGATTTGTCGGCTGCACATCCATGATGCGAATCTCCCGTTCCACCACATCCCAAAGATGCTCTATTGGGTTGAGATCTGGTGACTGTGGAGGCCATTTTAGTACAGTGAACTCATTGTCATGTTCGATACAGCATTATCGCGATATTTTCTGTGGCAATACTGTATCGATACACGGGCGCCAAGTATCGATCTTTTATTATTTAAATTAGCTACACATGAGAATTTAACTTTGGTAGTAGAGTGCATGTCTGCGTGAGTGTTCAGCGGTGCCGCGTCTTCTATCTCTCTTCTCTCAAAATGTGTTGTGCAAGGCAAGCATCAAGCGCTGCGGCGATAATACACACTCGCGTTTAGGAGTCGGGACATGACGGAATATTCACTTGCACAATCGAGCCAGCAGTGCATCGTGACTGAAGTTTACCATTTGCACGTCTTTTTAAGTCTTACCAGTTTAAACATTCAAGCGATTTTAAACTAATCAGTGTTCGCGCGCTCTCTGAGATTATTTTCTATGCGCACATTCATAGAAAATCCGCCTCAAAAACAGCTGGCCAGTAACAAATGTTATTTTTCGCGGATTGTATTGCTTTAACACGCAAAATTGTGTCAATTTCGGTCTTCGTGAGTATACTTTAAACAGTCGGTTTTGTCTTTAATAAGCATAGAAGGCATGTGACAGTATAATGAACACAGGATCCGTGCACTAGCTCTTAAAGTGACGGCAGCCATATGTGTCTGTCATTAATTTTGTTGTCAAAAAAACAACAAAAGATAGCTTTAAGTTAAAGGAATCAGGATTAATAGCCTATGTATTTAATTTAGTCAGGACTAAAATACTACCCAGTGTTACTATCTGGGTAGTATACAGTGTTGTATATCCATTTGATTACATTATTCAGTTTCTGTATTTATGAATATTAGTGTTAGACCTATTCAAAAACTTTTCTCTTTATTTGTCATTATTTGTATCTTTATTCTATTGTATTTATTTGTGCTACTTTTTTCAATTTAATTACGCAATTTAAATCAAGCTTCCTTGTGTTGTGTAAATTCTTAACAATATTACCCCTATTGTAAAAATTGCAATGAGCGCAAACATTTAGGCGATATAAATGTAATAATTTTGTTTTGAAAAAATGCAAAAATTGAAGTTGAAAAAAGGTAATAAATTGCAATATATTGCAGAATATCGCAATATGTTTAAAATCGCAATAATATCGTATCGTGACCTAAGTATCGGGATAATATCGTATCGTGGTGCCTCTGGTGATTCCCACCCCTAGGTATGCAGCAAAGCATTTGGGAAGCCACAACACTAGTGATGTATGTCGCGAGACCGGTTAAGACAAGACCAAGACCAAAGACCGTCAAGGCCGTGACAAGACCGAGACCACGTAAAAGTGGTCTCGGTCTTGTCACGGCCTTGATGGTCTTTGGTCTTGGTCTTGTCTTGGTCTCGGACCTCTCGGTCTTGTCTAAGTCTCGCTGTCTCAGACCGACATAGTGGTCGGGGGATTTAGCAATACAATACTACAATATCCACGACGATATCCGCAACGGATTGAAGCGCGCGTCCGAGTGAAGACAGTGCGGTGCGCGAGCCGTATCCGCGTCACTGATCGCAGCGGCAACGAGCACTTTGATCACTTGATTTAAAAAACACATATCATGTACAGTTTTTGATGTATTAATATTTAGTAAAACACAAATCAGTGACATGATGGGTTTTAAATTTATTCAGGAGATTTTGGGTAACTGCACAACTGACAGATGACTTTGAGCGCACCGCCAACGGTGTGTGTGTGTGTAACCATAGCGACAAAACAACCAACTTTCAGATCCTGCACTTAAGCTTATAATTTTGTTTTTAAAAATATAATTATGTATTTAAAAGTTGCAGAATGGATTCATTTGGAGACTTCGAAATCGGCAGAGATAGGCAGGCAATGCAAAACAAAATCTTAGAAGTTATTGCTTAGCTTCAACAACACTAGTCTGTTTTTTCCCCTCCGGTCTCGGTCTTGGTCTCGACTTGCTCTGTCTTGGTCTTGGTCTTGGTCTTGTCTTGGTCTCGATACCCTCTGGTCTTGGTAGTATCTTGGTCTCGGTTTAGGCGGTCTTGACTACAAATCTACACAACACGCACAACCTTGAGGCGGATGGGCTATAACAGCAGAAGACCCCACCGGGTACCACTCATCTCCACTACAAATAGGAAAAAGAGGCTACAATTTGCAAGAGCTCACCAAAATTGGACAGTTGAAGACTGGAAAAATGTTGCCTGGTCTGATGAGTCTCGATTTCTGTTGAGACATTCAGATGGTAGAGTCAGAATTTGGCGTAAACAGAATGAGAACATGGATCCATCATGCCTTGTTACCACTGTGCAGGCTGGTGGTGGTGGTGTAATGGTGTGGGGGATGTTTTCTTGGTACACTTTAGGCCCCTTAGTGCCAATTGCCCATCGTTTAAATGCCACGGCCTACCTGAGCATTGTTTCTGACCATGTCCATCCTTTTATGGCCACCATGTACCCATCCTCTGATGGCTACTTCCAGCAGGATAATGCACCATGTCACAAAGCTCGAATCATTTCAAATTGGTTTCTTGAACATGACAATGAGTTCACTGTACTAAAATGGCCCCCACAGTCACCAGATCTCAACCCAATAGAGCATCTTTGGGATGTGGTGGACCGGGAGCTTCGTGCCCTGGATGTGCATCCCACAAATCTCCATCAACTGCAAGATGCTATCCTATCAATATGGGCCAACATTTCTAAAAAATGCTTTCAGCACCTTGTTGAATCAATGCCACGTAGAATTAAGGCAGTTCTGAAGGCGAAAGGGGGTCAAACACAATATTAGTATGGTGTTCCTAATAATCCTTTAGGTGAGTGTATATCACTACTCATTTTCTTTATGGGTTGCTTTTGATTTTAATTGTATTTTTTAAATATCTATAATATATCCTGAACATAAAAAATGAGCAACATTGACAGATTGCAGGTATGTTTCAGTGTGAAAGAGTGCCACAAAGGGGAGAAATTATAGAAAAAAACATCACTGAGCAGAAAAGGTATCAGTGATATGCTCTCTTCTTCTCATTCCAGTCATGTGTACTTTACTACAGCAACGCAATCACATTCTCTTATGACACATTCATTGAGACTGACCTACATCACTTTGGATAATAACTGCAGCTTTAAAAAGAAGATGGATAGTTTGATGGATGGATTCTAATTTTTCCTTTTCATCCGCTGCAATTCTGGCATACAGGTTCACTCTCCATGAAAGTGCAGTGCCTGCCTTTGCTTGATCCAGTAGTTATCAGATCAACCACTAGGGGGTAGCAGCGTTCTCATGTCAGATTACCCCAGCTGATTGAAATCCTTTATTCTGAAAGATTCATTTACTCACTCGAGTGAAAACATGCTTTCTCACATTCTTTTAGAGTGATACTAATACGTTTTCAAAAAGCTGTAATCAGCTCTTCATGCACGCCTCTTTGAGAGCATGCTCTTTTTTGTAGGAATTTATACAGCACACTGAAAGATGCTGATTTGTTCTTATTTCCCTTTAAATAAGCCTTTAATCACATAAAAACAATAATTAAGAGTCAATTATTCCCTAGTGCCTGAAGCAGAAAAGAGAGAGAACATGATTTTTAACAGGCCAGAAGCGTATATTCTACATACTAACTCGGTTGTAGCGAACATAAGTTCTCATTCTCATTGGTGTTAAGCACCATGTTGGTCAAATCTCCTTTGATCCCATAAAGATGCCTGATCTCTAGTTACCCCACTTTCAAACCCCACTTGTCTTCACATCATAGGATAAGGGTGGGATTGTGAAATGCTGATCTGACAAGGCAGCTCATCTGGAATGCTGTTCCCTTCATCTACGTTCCCCTGCAAATGAGTGGGTTAATTTACACATTAGCACAGATTAAGGGTACAAATGAGACCTTGTGTCACTAATGGAGGTCAAAAGAGGGGAAAAGGGTGGAAAGGAAAGGGCGAACACCTTAGGGGACTAGGAAACTGTAGCTCTGTTCTTTTGAGCTTATCTGGGTATATTTTGGTTGTTGCACATGACTGTTTGGTTATTTGACCTATTATCTGTGATATGGTGGGATACATATTAGTGTTGTCACGATACCAAAATTATTATTTCGATACCGATACCAAGTCAAGAATTGCGATTTCGATACTTTTTCGATACTTTTCCTGAAAAGGGAGAAACACTCTCAAATATCATTGCTGTGCTTTATTTTAAAACTGGGACAACATTCCAATCATAACACACTAATAAATGAACATTTGAACAGCAGATAGGCTATAATAACCATTTGAACAAAATATGAAATATGAAAAATATAAAAAATAAATTAGAGCAATGACATTCAATGTAAAAAAAAAAAAAAAAATTAGCAGCATTATCTCAGTTATCATAAGAAACATAAGATTTTATCAATATCAATGCCACTGACGATTCTGCTTATCGATCCGATTCTTTAACGATTCTCTTATCGATTCATGATAGCATTGTGTGGAAAAAAGTAGTCATATGCTTTTTCGGGGGGGAAAAACAAGTGTTTTTATTTGTTTTATGTAATTTATGTAATAAATGAAACCTTATTACAAAGTGTTAACGATTAGTTATACACCGATTCAGACAGATCAGTTGTTTTAACCATTCATTAAAACGAATCGGTTCAAATGAGTCATTAGTTCGCGAATTGGACGTGTCATTATCGGACGTGTGCGCGTTGTGTGATTATCCAGGCGGTTACATCCCACTGTCATCACAGAAAACATTTCATGACTGGATAGTTTTTTTCGTTTATTTAAAGTGTGGTTTATGTCAGCTGAATGTGCGGAACGATTCAGAGAAGATAAGGCAACGTATTTTACCACAATTTACACCCAGCGGTAATTCAAAAAAAAAAAAAAAAAAACTCCGAATGCTCCACATGAAACTTGGTGCGAGGGAGAGAGAGAGAGCAAGACAGCGCTTAGTTTTGAGACGGTGAAGCCTTGTTTATACTTTCGCCTGGCTCCGCAGAGAGAGAGAGAGTGCGCGCGCGCGACGGGGGCTCGCTCACTCTCTCTCTCTCTCTCTCTCTCTGCTCGTTCAGTTCACGCGCCCTGTCACACGCGCATGAGGAGAAAAACACAGACGTCCATAGGGAGGCACTGGAAGCGTGCGTTGCACACACCAACATGCAATACTCTCTTACAAATCTGGAACGCGGTCATTCTTAGAAGTATCGATACTAATAAATTTAGGTATCGTGAAGTTTTTAATTTCCGAGTATCGCGATACTTTTGAAGTATCGGTGCACCGTGCAACACTAATACATATATTATATTATATTATCATTTTTTATGTTATTTAATATATAATGTTAATTTAATTTAATTTTAATATTTATTTAATTAATTTAATATTATTTAATATTTTTTTATTTCCTTTATCTTTTATGATTTAGGTGCTTAATGGTAATTCATGTTTGTTTTATTTATTTATTTTTGCTGCTGATAAATTGATCCGACAATGTGACAAAGGCATTTCTGAACGTATAAATAGTTCATGTTATCTTGTCAATTAAAACACCATAAAACTGCAAAACTACTTGCATTGAAAGCAAATTGGAGGACGGCCCAATTAGGAAAAAACATTACTATGCTACTGTGGTTTCTATGTATCCAGCCTTTGCTCTGGGCAGGGGTGGTGCAGTCTCCATCTGAATGTTTTTCTTCGGCTCTAAGCGACGTGCTGAGTCTCTCGCCCCGACCTGTTGGGTGTTTACGTGTTGACACTCGCTACGTTGGGACTCACATTCCTGGCAGAGGCCTTCTTGAAGTTGGCATGTTAGTAAAAGACTATTAGGTTTTTTTTTTTTTTGATTTTGAATAACTTGAAATTAATATTTGCAAGTTAAGTTTAACTTTCAGTTTTCACTTGAAAACTTTAGTGAAAAGAACATCTGTGACACTTCCCCTTTTCAGACCACTTCCACTTTTGTAGATTTTCTAGAGATTTATATAAAATTTGTCTTAGTTTATTAAAATGGCATTCAGGTTTTTTTTTTTTTTTTGTAAATGTTTTTCTTTTTTTTCCCACTATTTGCAGTCAGTCATGATTAATTCATTCAACTAGCATGTGTGAACAATACTAAGGCAAAAGTAGTAGTATTTGGTCATGTGATTTCAACTTGGGACCCACGTGAGGCAAACTGCTCCGTGTAAAATAAAACAACCTACTGATTTTTTTGATTGTTAAAAAAATACAGAGGGCACCTTAAATGTTTAAAAACCCATCAAATCACACTGCAAATGTTCCATCCATGAGTCTTGAAACATTGTGTTGTAGATCTAGTGTAGAAGGTCAAAGTTCTGAGCCTTCTGGACCCACATTTTCCCCAGCCCGGATGAGGGGAGGGGAGGGGAGGGGAGGGGAGGGGGGGGGGGAGGGGGGGGGGGGGGGGGGGAGGTGATTTCCTCTTGGACAGCATGACAGGGCTTCCTGGAAGGGTCGTCCCTCCCTAAGAACAACTGCATCCTGCTTTGAGAATGAAATAAGACTCAGTAGAGCCACATATGTTGTGAAAACTAGCATGGTGAGCCATCTTGAACCAGTGCTAAAGAGTCAGCTATTATATTATCAAAATGAATTTGATTAAGTCACTCTAGGGAGCAGGCGGTCCATAGATAGTAGTAATAATTATGAAGTCACCTTGCGTTTATTGATGGTTTTCTGAATGTCACTGGGTATATTATAGGCTTTTATAGGCCACGACACAAACACAAAATAGATAGAGAATATGAAAGTAAATGTTGATCATGTGTTTTTCTCTTTAATACATCCTCTTGGCAAGAATCCATGAGTGAACTGTTAATGGAAAGAAAGCAAAATAGAAAGTGAAAAAAGAGAAGTGTGCGGGGGAGTTTGTGTGCTTGGTTGTGCTTGTACTGTATGCAGTCATTTTTGCTGCTTTTGGAAATTGTGCCCTATCAGGAGCAGCAGCTGTCAGTGCAGGACGCGACTCAGCTCTTTGTGCACTGTTGATTTGTAAGTTGCTCTTTGTCATCCCTATTAAGCTTAATCACCAGCTGTTACTAGGAAGTATTCGTTTAGGCCTACCTCAAAATGGTTTGATGTGAAGGACACTTTACGCATGACTGTCCTAGTGTATAGTGACTCTCTCAGACCAACAGGTCACTGTTAAACAACGACAGCCTTGATTTGTGATGACTGTAAAATAATTGCTGTAGAACTCTTTTACTTAATATAGTTCAACTACAATGGATAGATGGTTGGTAGGTAAGTATGCATGTAATAGTTAGGTAGTTGGTTTGTTGTTCAGTTTAGTCGGTTGGTTTGTCAGTTTGCTGTGCAGTTAGTTATTCTTTCATTCAGTTAGTTAGTTAGCAACTAACGCTAAATTATTATAGTCTGACCATGATTCAAACCAGTTAGTTAGTTAGTTAGTAATGTAAGACAGATTATTAAGGAGTCTGACCAGTCCATTGAGTGAGTGAGTTAGTTGGCATTTGGATGGTTTTATGTTTATTTTATTTTAGTTTATTAGTCAGTTGGATGTTTAGTTTGTTAGTCAGTTGTTTTGTAGTTAGTTTATTAAATCCAAACCAGATTATTAAGGGATATGACCGATTAAAACCAGTTAGTTGGTTGGTTTGTGCTTTAGTTTAGTTTAGTTCAGTTTAGCCGTTAATATTACAGTGAATATACACTATATAAACATTATGCACAATATACAGTATAAAGGAAGGTATGTAATGCTGAAATATTTTTAATTGCACACCACATTAGGGCCTAGAACCTTTTTAGGGCCTATAGTTCAAATTCAGTTGAACCTTGTTGTGCTGTGATGCTCTTCCCTTCTGAAAAGTTCTCAGCAGAAAGTCCAGCTGTGCATCAGCTCAGTTTAGAAGACGCTCTAAAAGATGTCTGGAAGTTTTCCACTGTCCTCCTGCTATGTCCTCACCTGTCCCTCCCTCTGTGTGTGGAAGACACTGAGAAAGCACCGGAGGACGGGGTCAGACTTCAGGAATCCTTCTCTTCCGTCTACCACGTCCTTTTAAGTGTGCTTGGATTAGGATGAGGTTAAGATGCTTTAATTGAATTTACCCCTTGAACCCACACAAGCAAAGCTGGAGTAAAGAAGCAGAGCTTTTGCACGGTGTGTCTCGAGAGAACTCCGCTATAACCCGATACTTCCAGTCTCTTTGGGGAGGTTACCCTAGCAACAGTATGAATGAACTGACAACGTCTGTGCGTACATGTGCTTTTCATTTAAGAGAAGCGATAATAGAAGCATTTAGTGGCAATTCACTGTCCCTTGTGGCACAGCAAACACATACTTCCTCCCCCTCTCTTCCTCTTCCTCTCTCACCTTTTTGCTCAACCATATCAACATCCGCAGAAATTAGCGGCTGCGTTTAGATAACCTCTGTTCCTACAGCCAAAGGTTTTATGAAATTAAAAAGATAGTTCACCCTAAAAAATATATTTGGTCATTAATTTCTCATGCTACTTTCTTTATTCTGTAAAACACAAAAGAGATATTTTAAAAAATGATGTTTTGTCTATACAATGTTGTTTTTGGACCCCATTGACTTTCATTATGTGATCAAAAACAGTTAAACCTTCTACAAAATATCTTCTTTTGTGTGTCCCAAAAGAATGAAAGTCTTACAAGTTTGGAACAACATGAAGGTGAGTAAATAATGAATTTTTAGGTGAACTATCATTTTAGATAGTATAGATAGAAAAAGAATGTCACTTTCTTTGCACATTTTTTAGGTTTGTTTATGTCAATCCTTGTCAGAAAAAGTGGCTTGGATTTGCTGTAAGTGTATCTTATCATGCATAGATGTCCAGAGTGTGTGGATTGGAAGAGGAAAAGATACATTAGTCATCCGATAATGACCTGGAATGACCAGACCGATGTGGCGGTGGAGAGCACTTTGTAGGAAACTCCATTAACAAACCTCAGTCAGTTAATTAGCTGTAGACGCAGCGGAGCATACAGACCCCGTGTGTGGCTCTGAGCTTTGCGAAAGGCTTTTAGATGAAAGTGATGAATTGCTGTCATTGGGCTTGTTCTATACTTTATCAAATGATTAAATATTGAATGTAAAATAGACAGCTCTCGCCGCATGCAAAGGTCATTTTCCGATTGCCACATTAATCAAAATGCTTTTTCCTGTCAGCAGTGAAGAGAGAATTCCCAAAACAGCAGAGATGCGTTGTGTGGTGAAATGCTGCAGGCACAAGTGTGTTTGTTTGTGTCTGTGTGTGTGTGTGAGTTAGACACTGTAGGATGGGAATTGGCCTCTTCTGGAACCTTCCACAGCCTCTTTTAGTTCATTCTACCTTATTTCCATTCATGCATCCCAGCAGATTGTATTCAATTCACAAGGATTGCATTTCCATTTTTCTACTTTACCTGCCTGGGATTGTGAAAGACATTTCCTCGTATCTCAAGGGTGGGATTTTAACACAGACTTGTGCTGATGACATAAGGAAAATGGATAAACATCCATCCCACTCTTGAGAAACACTCTTATTTAGGTAACCATGGTGATAACAGAGCTGGAGAAACGGCCTTTCTTTTGTGTGGCATAAAACTAGTTAAAATACAACCAGGAAGAGAGAGGCCCAAAGGCAAGGAAATGCATCACCCTCAGTGCTGTCTGTGGTTATGCTACGACACACCCTCACACACACACAGACACGCATAGACTCACACATTCTCGTAACTGACATCCTGAGCAGTTTGCAATTCACTCTCTGACAGCACATGGGGCCTGGCAACTGCTCCAGGATCCCACTTATCTGCTAAGGTAAAAGACTGATTTCTGTTAATATTTTACCATATCAATCTCTCCCCTGGAATGTTTCTGGTATGTGTAATCTGCTAACTAGCTGTCATTTCAATAGAATCGGTTGTGGTTTGCGAGTTTTGGCTGTTGTGTTGAGCTGGGAGTGCTGTAGGTACATGTTGTGGTTTAGTTGTTGGCTGGTGTCTTTTGAGTGGAAGTGTGAATGTGTTGTTTTGGGGCCTCACCATCACACATCAGCCGTCTATTGAGTTCCAAACAAAGGAACTGTATTGTGATTCAAACATAAAACCATCCCTACAGTGTCTCAGCATGGGCTTGACCTGCACACACACACATTCTCTTTCACACACAGGCACATTTTGAAAAAGACCCATCCTTACATGGATGTATTTGTTCGGTCTCCTTGAATTTAATTTATATGAGGTGGACTTCATTTTATGGAGAGCATAAAGACTAAACACTCAGATTGTGTGATAAGTCAGACAGACAGCTTGAGAGTGAGAAAAACACACTTCCTCAGTGAAACTGTGCAGAGATGCTTCACCTCCTCATGTTTAAACAGATCCAGAGGGGAGTCCTTAAAGGGATAGTTCACCCAAAAATGAAAATTCTGTCGTTTGTTTTACTAACTCGCATGCCGTTCCAAACCTGTGTGAATTTCTTCCCTAAAACAGGAAGATGAATTTTGGAAGAATATTCTGGCCACTTTTTTCAGTACAATGAGTGTGATTGACTGGGATTGTCAAGCTACAAAATGACAAAAAGCACCATAAAAGTGTTTAAAAATGTGTCCAAGCACTGCATTATGTCATTATTTACTCACCCGCATGCCATTCAAAACCTGTACCACATTTGTTCCTCCTTAGAACCCAAAGATGAATTTTTGAAGTACAGTGAAAGTGAATGGGGACTGGGGTTGACAAGCTACAAAATGTAAAAAAAAAAAAAAAAAAATCATAAAATTGTCCAAGCACTACATTTCAAGCTATACGATAATTGTGTGGGGAAAGACCAAAATGTAAGTTATTCACTGAAAATCTTGGCGTATGGCCTAGATGAGAGAAGTATTAATAAACATCATTCTTTTTCAGTGAATCGTTTGCTCCAGTTCACATTTGGCTTAAATGATTCATTCATTGGATGATTTAAAACACAAGTTCATCCCACTGACTCAATGGTCAGGTCATAGCGGTTAACAGCCAACTGGCTGAATGAATGAATGTCAAATGAATTACAGCTTAAATGGCAGTCTTGTCATCATAAGAGTATGGCTTCAGAAGACTTCAATATAGTGCATGAATTGTGTTATTAATTATTTTATATATATATATATATATATGTTTTGTTTTATTAAATGTCTCCTTTTGTGTTCCACGCATAAAAACAAGACAACACAAGAGTGAGTAATTGATGATTTTCATCTTTGAGTGAACTGTCCCTTTAAAATCACGCTTTGCTTTCTTGAGCAAATGCTTTTCTTCAAAGCCGGTCTAGTTTTGATGGGCAGTTTTGAAGGTATAGGCTAGACTTACAGAACAGCTAAAATTATAACTGTTCAAATAAAAACGTACCGATATTATTATCCAGTAATATCACGCTTTCTGTGCACTGATAATATGTATCCATGCACTTAAACTCCAATGCTGCGTTTCTGTAAATGGTAAAATACAAGCTCTTTGTCAGCATAAAAACCACTCACATCTGATTGACCATTACCATGTCTTTTAACTGCAATCCACAGCCAAACAGCCCAGCATGACAGCACAGGAGGCACTTATTACCAGCACAGAAATTTGCACTGAACGAGTAACCTCGATTTGCTTTTCTTTTTCTCTGAGTTGAGCGAGTCTGTGGATGCCAACTCAAAGAAGCACTGAAATTTCTCCTAATTGATTTTATGGGTCAATTACGTATTTTCCTCATTGTGTGGTCAGCAGGGGAGCCTGGGCCGGCCGACTGACAGCAGCTCCACTCGTGTGCAAATGAGTTTGAGAGAGGCAGTGGGAGGAGGAGGAGGGGTGGATGGGAGAAGTCCTCTTTTGGATTAGTGGAAGCTTCTTGGCGATCTGCATGTGAATGAGTGTGAGCAGCTTTAGCCGTTACCCCTGCACTCTTTCTCCGTAGTGAGGGAGAGAGACACAGAGAGAGGGGGAGAAGTGCATGGGCAGTTACACAGAGCACAAAGCAAAAGTTTAGGGACAAGTCTTGTGGTACATCACAGTTGCGGACTGCCTGGTGTGGGCCGCTGGGTCTTCAGTTGGGAGAGTGGTGTGGACAGAGCTTTGTGAATGAGAGAAGGTAAGAATATTTTTTATCCTATGGGCTTTTCGTGTGTCTCAGCTTCACTGCCCTTCTGATAACAATGGAAGCAAGAGCAATGGAGCACTTCAACTGTGCCAAAAGGGGGAGGGGAGAGTCTCATGGCTGCTCGAGAAGACACTTTAAAAAAATTATGTCCTCAAAGTTGGGTAGTTTTGCTCTATTTTTGTAATTAGATATATATTCAGGCAGGAAGGAACTGAGGGTTGACACATTCTGATGTTTGAAGCTTGGTTATGGTTATTGGTGACCCCTTTTCAAGATGCAACAGGCGTGTTTGCCATTTCCAGCAAGTATAATGAAATACTTGCTCTTTCATATGAAACCGTTTGAGTCATTTCCTCTTGTGTGCAACATTTTAGAAGTAAACTTTTGAAGTTTTAGTAATTTGCGACAAAATAAACAGGAAGTTGGCATAGAGAGCCTAGGAGTCCAAAATGGTTCCATGATGAGGTTCAGATGTAAGGTATTTTTTGTGGTATTGTTGACTAGCATGGATAAGATGTTTTTTACATGGTCCTGGGATTGATTAATTTTAAATGTGTCCTTTACTTAGACTCAGCTAAATTAAGCAAAACTGTGTAAAATTTGTACAGAGCCACATAAAAGACAACACAGGCCTTGGAAACTTTTATAGCCATTATCAATGCTTCATATTGACATGCGCTATTTGATCATTCTCTTTTTCTCTCCTTTTCATTCGCTGCCAAATACAGTGTATTTCTCAGAGATATTGCTGTGGTTTAAGACCATTTAAATTTATATGATAATAATTTCCATATGGGAAGAGGTTATGAGGCAAAAATGGCATACAACATTCATTTTCTTGAGCTGTAGATCAGATGTTAGCATTTAGCATTTAGCACAACCAAACTGAACATCATTAAGTGTAAAATGGATGCTCTGCATTCTTTCTTTTATGGCTCTGTGGGTCTTTGTGATGCTCAAGGGAAAACGTATGTGACACATTAGGAGTGTGTGTGTGTGTGTTTGCCAGTTTCCTGCCATTGGTCTGTTCATTGGGCATTGGTGTGTTTTCACCACACATTTAGTTGTAGATTATCTTATTATCTTGACATTTCGGTTCGCGTACCCCGAAGTGATAAAATAAAACAAAATAAAACAAAATTCTGTATCAAAATTTATAGGCAAGACAAGTAGTTTGTTTAGGCATGGGTTGTATGGAATTACAAACCTGCGCACATATTTTCAAAAGCACATAACTAGAATCAATTCTGAATGAGCATGTGAACGCCGCCAGAGTTAATCACAGGTTCGCGTTTAAAGTCTGATCATTTCGACGGAGGTGAATCATTCAAAATTAACTTTAGCTGGAAATAACATTATTCAAGAACCGCTATAAAACCAAAACAATCTCTGTTACCTTAAATTATATGTTTATCTCTGTAAAGCTGCTTTGAAACAATCCATTGTTAAAAGCGCTATATAAATGATATAAAAAATATTTCAAAAGCTTTGAATGCAGTTTGTAAAACTCTGAAGTTTAGTTTGAACTATCAATATGTACTTGCCCAGGTCTCAGCCAATCAAACAAATATCTCACTTTTTTATTTCATTGATGTCTGAGTTAAAATGAACAAATTTATGGTGTCAGTGAGGGAGTACTCAAGTCTCAATGATGGCGTTTTCGTGGGATAAATACAAAAAACACTTTTATACCATATCTGAGATGCTTTTTTTGTATTAAGTAAGAAAGATTTGTGTTTTCTTGGTCATGTCAAGTGAAGATGGGCCACGTCTGTGAACAGTTTTATTAAAGAGCAAGAACAGACACTGAGCAAACCCGGGGACAGACCGGCTTTTATTTGGACACAATATGCAAGGCTTTTATTAAAAAGTTTCAACTTCGTTCCTAGCCCTTTTTCTCTCTGTTTGCTTTTCTCAAGCCTTTGGAAGACAGTGTGTCTGCCCTCTCAATCTCTGAGCAAGGCTCTATTTGTCAGCTTCTATTAGTGTGCAGGCAGTTTTCAGACTGCATCAAATAAATAAATCTGTCAGTCCACAGTCTGGTTGTCTCTTCTCCTTGCTGCACAAGTCGTGCTTCTCACAAAAGTCTTACTTCAAACTTTATGCGTTCAGTAATGACAATATATACTTTTAAAATTACGCTAAGTTCAAAACCAGAAATTCAATTGCTTTGCCTCAAGTCTTGCATAGATCATCAGGTGCTGGATGAATCGCTTGGATGTGAAGACTTAGAATGAGGCAATAAGAAGCCCAGGATTAGTTCCATTTTGGTGGCTGGAGGACGTACAGTATATTTATAGCCGATTAAGTCTTCTGGACCAGCAGACGGGCTCCTCAGTTCACGACAGTTCTCGGCTGATCAATCGCAGCACGTGCTGCATGCTGATTTACTACACATAGTTCTTGACTCACTGACATGAACATTTATCATCTGCTGCATGTGACGTATGATTTTTCAGATCTTAAGCTGATATAATTGACAGTGTGATTCAGCAAGAATCAGGGTTGTGACCTGGCCAAGGCCACAGCATGAGAAAGTTTTTTAAGTTGTCATGAGAAAGCCATATTGAGGTGAGCACATTTGCAGCCTCTGGCAACAACACTTCAACACTTTCACAATGTTCGTCTTCTAAGAGATACTGATGCCAAGAAACTCAACATAGTATTAATTTTTGCCTGAGGTGGATGATCATATTCAATTCAATTCACATTTATTTGTATAGTGCTTTTCACAATACACATCGTTTCAAAGCAGCTTTACAGAAAATGCATGTATCATATAATATTAGTTGTAAAACCATGGTGTAGCTTGTCTTAAAATGGTTGCTCACCCAAAAATGATCAGCATTGTTTTTGTTTCTCCATACAGTTAAAGTCAAAGGGCTTCGACGTGTTTTTTTTAGGACTCCATGCTTTTCATTGTATGGGCAAAAACAACTGAAACATTATTGAAATGATCAATATGAGAGTGAGTCAATTTTGGGTGAACTATCCCTTTAAGATAATCCTAGTGTGATAGTGTTTTGGCATACTTGTGTTAATGGCATTTTGTTGACCTGTTAATGTGACACACTCATGTATATGAAGCAATCAGAGTATCTGTGATGTCATGTTGGGTGCAGTTCACACTCACTGCTATTAGCAATGCATGATAAAGGATAGTAGACTTGGCATTTCCTGGGGATCATTTTACATTTCCATATTTTCATACACAAATGAGCTGATTTTAACACACACATGCACACTTTGTATATGGGTGTGAAAGCAGCTGTGGTCTTTGCAAGGTAATAAAACTCGTCTTCTCATGTTTGAGATGGTCAGTTCTTATATTATTCAGCTTGTCATAAGATTACGTGTAATACTCTTCATTCCCACAAGCTTGAGCGCAACTGTAGGATATTCTTGTGCTGTTTTCCAAGTTCAAGGTGTCCAAGTTTTGTTTACATTTACATTTACAGAATTTAAAGGGTTAGTTCACCCAAAAATGAAAATGATGTCATTAATGACTCACCCTCTTGTCGTTCCAAGCCCGTAAGACCTCCGTTCATCTTCGGAACACAGTTTAAGATATTTTAGATTTAGTCCGAGAGATTTCTGTGACTGTCCCTCCATTGAAAATGTATGTACGGTATACTGTCCTTGTCCAGAAAGGAAATACAGACATCATCAAAGTAGTCCATGTGACACCAGTGGGTTAGTTAGAATGTTTTGAAGCACCGAAAATACATTTTGGTCCAAAAATAACAAAAACTACGACTTTATTCAGCATTGTATTCTCTTCCGGTTCTGTTGCCAATCTGCGTTCAGTGATGCTGATGATGTAAGACGCTGCAGACGTGTTCTGGTGCGTCCGTGTATTCGGGTTCAAATAAATATGGCTGGGCAAAAAAATGCAAGTCTTCCTCTGTGTCGAAATCCTTAGACATGTTTGCGAAGATTGTTTTCTTTCTACTCCCTCAGACTGTAAACGAAGCTCGGGCGCACCAGATTACACGTCTGCAGCGTCTTACGTCATCAGCGTCACTGAACGCGGATTGACAACAGAACCGGAAGAGAATACAATGCTGAATAAAGTCGTAGTTTTTGTTATTTTTGGACCAAAATGTATTTTCGATGCTTCAAAAATTCTAACTAACCCACTGATGTCACATGGACTATTTTGATGATGTCTTTATTTCCTTTCTGGACAAGGACAGTATACCGTACATACATTTTCAATGGTGGGATAGAAAGCTCTCGGACTAAATCTAAAATATCTTGAAACTGTGTTTCGAAGATGAACGGAGGTCTTAGGGGCTTGGAACGACATGAGGGTGAGTCATTAATGACATAATTTTCATTTTTGGGTGAAATAACCCTTTTAATTTAAGGATGAATTAAATATTAAAGCTGCAGTCCGTAGCTTTTTTTGGGTTCAAAATTATCCAAAATACATATTTGAGAAAATACATAACCAGCCAGTGCTCAAAACTCTCTGCTTGCCTTAGCTCGATTCAAAGCGGTAAGCTTGTAATAATGTTTTTAATTTCAGTGGTACTGGTGGATTTCCGCGGGAGATTCGAGCTTGTCTTTGTGTCATTACGTCACATCTGTACACATAAAGAAGGAGTCTCGGCTATATTGCGTGTGAGGATGTTGGAGGTGGAGATTTATAGCCTTTTCTCACAGCACTTGATATAATTAAATTTATCAATTTGATGGCGGATCCAGAAAGTTTAAATGACAATCACCAGTGACAACAGATTCACCCGCTGTAAAATGCAAAAGACTTCGTTCGGACTTCGGAGTGGTTACAGAAAAAAGAGACTGCAACCGGACCCATGCGAAAACAAGGATAACGTTACATATCGGAAGGACATTACATGTAGTCACGCAATGCTGACGTTGTTAACATTAACAATTTGAGAACAAAGTATAATTTGCACTGCATGATAAGCGATTGTTAGATTTAATCAGCGCGATTTACTGCAATGTCAGAACCAGAACAAAAGTGGATGTTACTTACTAGTTCAGATGACATTTTCCTGGTCATACTTCCAAAAAGAATAATCTGTGATTCTGAATGCCAGTATCCACACCTGCACGATGACTGACAGCCTCACAGTCTCCTCAAACATTGTGTTCATCCGCGCTGTGCTGTGTCGAAGTACAACTCACGTAAAGTTGATAATTACGCGAATAACTGCAATTGCAGATTTCGAATAGAGATGGCGACAAAGAGGAAAAACTGCAGACTGCCGCTTTAAATTAAATCCAGATACATCAATGTATTATTTTTTCAAATCTTTTTTTTTTTAATCAAATGTAAAATGTCACATTCAATTCTAATGAGAGTGAGCTGATTCTTAAATCCTGGATTTTGTTCAATGCTGAGCAGCTAGTGTTGTGTACTTGTGAAGGTAATGTGATTTTGACTTTGTTTTGAACAATGTGACTGTTTTCTCCAACAAGACAACTTCAGAGGTTATCAGGGGGGGTTGTTTTCAATCCTCTTATAAAGCGGAGCTGTCTCAAGATGGCAATAGTACAAACGACAGTATACAGGGATAAGACAAACATTAGTCCTGTAACACTATCCACCAGTCAGATGGAGCATCCTCCGTCCGAGCCAGCTGACAGGTGTCCGTGCCTCAGTGGTTAACTAGTGCCGTGTGAACTGCTGTCTCTGTGTTGGCCGCTCTCGCAAGTGAACTCAATTGAGCTAAACAAACTGATGCGCAGGCAGCAAAGCCATTTCTGTTCTGTTTTTTTCGCTGCTGACACTATGCTGCATAAAGTTCAATGCACATTGAGGGTACTTTCCATATTCATTTCCATTCTGTGAATCTTGAGTAAACCTTAAGATAAAATTAACCCCTTCTTGACCCATAATATTAAAAGTTAACAAATGAATCTAAGGCCTTATTTCAGCCCAGGATGGAAGCACGATTATGGACAATTCTCAATTCTTCATCCTCATTATTTCAGTGTCTATTTACAATAAGTGCAAATAGCCCGCCTTGTTGGCAAATGCTATTTATACTAACTCCACCTACTGACGTCTGGTTGGGCCAGACAAAATTACGGAAGACACTTGAATGTTTACAGCAGCAATAGTGTAGGGGTAAGGCAGAAAGTTCTGACGCAAATCTGACGCCTTTTGTCGAATTCACTCTACTCCCGTTTCCCATCTCTTATCAGATCGGAAAGGCATTTATTTTCAATAAAAATGAAGAAAATATAAAAAAAAAATAGAAATAAAGTGTCTAACGTGTGTTTATCAGTTAGGGTTAGGGGTAGGTTTAGGGAGGGCTTTGTTGCCCTAATAAGGCCCATCCATTTAATAATTTTAATAAATATAACCATTTGTTATTATTGCATACCATTAAATGTAGGCTACAACAACACTGAGGTCTAAATAGTATCTTCCACTATTTATAAGTATAAATATCCTCTAACTACTTTTTACACTTATTGCAAATACAATTTTATTTTTACATAAGTGTAAATAAGAGATTGCTAAGAAATGCTGCTACTTGCACTTTGTGTAATAATCTATTGCTATTTGCACTGTGTGAATACCATCTATTGCTATTTGCACTTAGTGTGAATAGCATCTATTGCTAGCACTTAGTGTGAATAGCATCTATTGCTAGCACTTAGTGTGAATAGGATCTATTGCTAGCACTTATTGTGAATAGCATCTATTGCTAGCACTTGGTGTGAATAGCATCTTTTGCTTATCTATTGCCTACCGCTGCCTTATTTCAAATTCCCGTCTGAATCGACATGTGCCTCACCTACATTTGCCTCCTGTCAGTCAAAATGTGCATTAATTTTCACCTGCATGCTCACAGCGCACAGCTCTCTAGCTCATAAACAAACCTGGCAAAAAATGAACATCTTTTCCTCAAATTAATTGCAGCGGTGAATTGTGCGTTAAGCTATGCACATAATGTCAGGAAACGTGGGCGTTGGGTAAATGTGTGCACAACAGAATCTTAATGTAAAAATGCTTAAAGGAAAATAACCTAACCTGGTCCAGGGGTTTTTCTACTTCCCAAATAGTTCAGATTTCTAATTTCCTGCCAACATTTTGGCCCCAATAAATAAATAAATTAAATTAATTTGTATAATGTATACTGTTATCATTAACTAAAACCTAAAACTATTAAAAAATAATTTCCGTTAATTGAAATAAGGCTCAAATAAAATAAAATATAAATATGACAACAACTTAAACGTAAACGAAAATTATAAATGTTATTTTGGCAACTAACTGAAGTAAGTTGAAGTAAAAAAAAAAAAAAAAAACTGAAATAAAAATAAATGTTTGGTATTTACACATAAAAAAATATTTTTAAACTTGATTCATGATAAATGATTTCAACACATTTAAATTTGATTCATTTAATGCCTTGCTCATTACCAAAGTGCCGTATAGTGTCCTATTTGTTATATTTAGGTGCCCGCAATGCACATCAGACTGATAACCCACAGTCTATGAGACATTACATCACTAAAGTGTCTCAGACACAATCTGCAAGGACTCAATTGGTGACTGAGCTTTAATTAGACTTTTTTTTAAGAAACATCTGAGGTTCCTGTATGCTAACTTTTGGGTGTCTCTCTCTCTCTTTCTCTTGGTAGAAACAGGACAGGAGCAGGGCCTGGATCTGGAGCCACCTGTCCGGATGGAGGAGGAGAAGGAGGTCATGGAGGAGAGGGAGGTGGAGGAGAGAGTGGTAGAGATAGAACGTCCTCTGCCATGCCTCACTGATTCTGACACACAAGGCATTATCAAGGGCAGAGATCTATTCGGATATGTCGGCATTGAGGCAGTCTTGGACCAGATGAGACGCAAAACCATGAAGGCTGGCTTTGAATTTAATATCATGGTGGTTGGTAAGTGGAACATTGGTCTGATTTAGTTGGGGAAAAAAATCAGGATATGTCCAGTTTGTATTTGACCAGAAGAATATCAGGCCCTTAAAAAAAAAAAAAAGAGCCGATTTCTTAACCATACATTGAAACTTTCAATTTCCAACGGCATGTATAACTGCTGGGCCTAAATAACTTCACACCTCTGTTTTTTTTCTTTGCTCAAAGTGTGAACTGTTGAAATGGGGGTTTTAGCCAAGACTGAAATGAAAATAGAACAGACTTGAGGCATCAAATAAGGTAAAAAGCTCTGTATAAAATCGTAGAGTATGGTTTAGAGGGACTGAAGGGGGCAAGACCGTTCAGACTATATAGTTCAGTCTATAACAGGGAAATGGTGTCATTGGCTGTTAGGGGAAAGGTTTAAACTGAGCTCTTTTCAGAGACTATAGGTGCATCACAAATTTGCGTACTTATGCACTATTCATTTTCACACATTTGTCGTATGAATAGTGTGAGTGATAATAATCATAATGCATTTTATTTTTCATTAAGTTTCATTAAGTATTTTTATTAAGTCAAGAGACATGCAAGGATGCAAGATTGTGCAGAGCTTTAAAATCTTGTACTCTACGTGATATTTAACAGGAAGCCAGTGTAACTGATAAAGAACAGGAGAGATGTGCTCTCCAGGTTTCTAGTAATTATGCGGGCGTCTGAGTCCTGGACCAACTGAAGTTTATGGAGAAGTTTGAGAGGTAGCCCAAATAGGAGAGAGTTACAGAAATCAATGTTTGAAGTAACTAGAGCATGTACAAGAATGGCTGTGGTATTGGGTGTAAGGAATGGACGAAGACGACGGATGTTCCGTAAATGGAAATATGTGGACAGAGTGACATTATTAACGTGTGTTTCAAAAGACAAGCTACTATCAAGGATGAATTAAAGTAGTGTGTTCTTCACACTGATAATTCCAAGAAGAAAAAGTGAACTTTAAATATCTGGATGGTTCACTTATTATATCATGACAAAATATTATTTTAAGCCTTACAGATGGTTGAGTGCATAGAGCATATATAAGTGCATAGTGTATAGCATATTGACATTTGGCACACAATTTATTATGCAGTTGTTAAATATGTTTATTTATTAAAGGTGGCTTATTTTATTAAAAACAAACACTATACATGTTTTAAATAGGTTGTGCCAAATTATATGGCAATATTTTTCAGCCTTTTCACAATATTCAATATACAGTTCAATATTTATGTATTAGCTCTGCAATGAAAGGGTTTTTTTTTTCCAAAAAAGACTAACCATCATTTTAAAAAGATTGTTTATGTTTGAGGTCAGTCTATTTATTTATTTAACTTTTATTTTGCAGTGATGCATTAAACTGACCAAAAGTTACATTGTACAAGATATTATATTACAAAAAAACTTCTAAGTGTTTCTTAAGCAGCAATTCATCATATTATAATGATTTCTGAAGGTTCATATGACACTGAAGACTGGAGTAATGATGCTGGAAATTCAGCTTTGCTATCACTATACATCTATACATAAAATATATTAAAATAGAAAATAGTTATTTTAAATTAGAATAATATTTCTGATTGTACTGTATTTTAATCAAATAAATGCAGCCTTGAAAGGCACTTTTTTCACAAACCTTGCGCAAACCAAAAAAAAAACACCTTGCTGATCCCAATCTTTTGAATGGTTGTGTATTTATTATTTTTCTCAAATATATTATGAAAAATTATTCATTCTTTTTTCTTTAGATTTTTTTTTTTACGTTGAATCAGATGAATCAAACTTACCATAAATGTTACTACAAATCTTCAAATCAGAGAAGCTATTAAACCGTCTATATCTTCTTTATTGTGAATATTTAATGTAGTCAACCCTAATTACAAACAAAGAACCAAAATAAAAATCTTTGAATGAAATTCACGAGAATACACTGGTTTTGTCCAGGAAGGGCCCTCTGAACTGCTTAAGTCTTCTGAATAGTCACATATTTTATGCCAGGTTACCTACTAAGGCTGTACTCTGCCGACCCAGCAGAGCTTGCTGGTATTAACTGTCTTGGGCAGTTACTGGACATCTGCCTGATTCAAAATGGCCACCTTTATTCAAGCCTAACCAATCACAGTGCTAGAGCCTCCCAAATCCCCCTGTGTTTCTAGAGAGGGGGGGGGGGGGGGGGGGTATTGTGTTGGCTGAGTGTGGGCCTTACCTAATTAAATGGCAAGGGCTATTGTTGTGTTGTCTGTGGGCTGGGAGGCAGGGCCAGGCTGGAACCAAATGTGGCTCAGAGTGTTCCCCAACTGGGCCAGCCAAGGGGATTTATGATGGCCTCAGCATCACAAATTCAAGGCCATCCAGCTCTCCAGTGAGAACCATTCTTCTTTTCTACTTTTTTCTCTCCCTATTTTTTTTTAACCAAGCTGCCAGGATTTCCACACTCCCTTGCTTTTGCTTTCATTCCCCTCGGTGGTTCTTCCATAGTGTTAATAGAAAGGACATTTTGCCAAATCCTTCAAAGGCTGCAAGTCTCATGGAGAAACACAGTATCAGCCGCTGTTCCACAACGGTGTCAGCAAAACAAATTAAAGCTGAAATGTGTCGTTTTTGCACCACTGCCCTCGCCACTAGCGTTACAAACTGTTTTTCCAGAACCGTCCTGCAGCCCTGTTTCCATCTGTCATTTTTCGGACACTCCGGTAGCCCCATCCCAGGAGAATTGGTCTTCTTTTTTTCTGTAAGTAATGAAAATTCATACAACAGTCTCATTTCCACCATTTACTTATACTTCTGACTTTTGTCAGCTTCAGGGCTTTTGATAAAACTACAGATCGTAGTTACACAATTTTGTATCCCTGCTTACAGACAGTTGGATTGAGCCCAATGCATTATGGGTGTTGAAGTTCCCCTACCTTTTTGGCAAAAGGGAACATCACAACCCTTTTACCTAGGCAGTCAGCACAGATTTTTTTGAAACAAATGCCTTTCTACTGCATAGACAGCCAAGTTTTCTTAAACGCATTTATAGCATTCAGACAAAATGACAGCAGTGGAAATAAAAAAAAATTTCTTTTGAAAAAAAGGACTTATTGTTTTCGTTTCGTTTTTTATGTATCCTAAATACATACTATCATATAATAGTTTCACACTTTTGTATAATTTTGCGAAAATTACAGCTCTATTGGAAATTATGTACAATAAGAATACATTCACACAAATATTGCATTGGTTTATGTTTACTTCACATTTTCTTTAATTATCAGTTAAACGTAATAATATTTGTATGATTGGTTTTCAAATTTTAAGACTGAATGTGAGTCTGGAACAAATAAAACAATAAATCTATACAAAACATCAGTTTTAATATGTTTAACAAAAAGAAAAGGATGAAAAAGGTCAAAATTTTGAAGAAACACCCATTGAAACACTCCATAAATACATTTCAGCTTTAAATATGATGCTGTATATTCTCTCAAATGTGTGGGAATGATATAAGGAGGAGATATGACAATAACAGTCTTCACCTGTACACATTTTGGCCACTTGGATGCTTTTCAGCTTGAAACCTGTTCAGTAGGGAGCAGATCAAAGGCATGTTAAAGCATATCATTTTTGCGATGAATTCTACAGAGCAAAACAGCTCTGGTTCAGTGCTCACTTCCCCAAATGCTGGTTTATGGCCTGTATGAGTTTCCTCCTTGCCTCAGTGAACTGTGGTAGTTACAGCATTGCTATTGTAGTAAGTATGGTGGTGCTCTCCATGCCTGATACGTGCTACTCTGGACATACATCAAAGGTGAACCTCTCCCTTTCCTGGCAGAGACAGGTGTGGAAACAGTGGCAGTAAAAGAGGGAAGAAGAAAGAGCTGTTTGACTCACTCTCGACACAATGTACAACTATTGACAAATCATTGACCTTTTATTTAGTGCAAAAGACTTTTATTTTGAACAGGGAATGTTTGTATTTGAATCAGTTTAATGGTTCGTGTAGTTTTCGGTTTGTGTATTTTGCAGTTGCCTTGGCAATACATTGTAAATTATAAGGGCAGGGGTTCTGACAAGGGTGTGTTTGGGAACACTAGCATGTATTAGCTAACATGACATGACAGCGAATGCAAACTTGACAAAATACAGGAAGAGGAGGAATTGTGCGAAAGCAAGATATACACAACAGGATGAAATTGCAAGGATGGAGGAAACTCTACAGGATGAGTTTGGTCCGCTACGCTCATCTGTCCACATTTTCCTGCCCTGGGGTGCTCTTATCCGAGAGTCGCACACACATATGGTAGCACTTGGAGTCGGTTGGTCTGTGTAGTTTGTCCTCGGTTGTATAGGTCAGGACCCTTTAGTAGCCTCTGGGCTTAAACTACTGCGAGTCTCCCAGTTTCCCATAAGTCAAGTAGCAGTCTGCTCCCAAATACAAGTTTAGCATATTCTGACATTTTCGATGCAGTCAATACATTCAGCTTTGTTGTCGCCCGCAAGTCGATGGGGCTTTGTAGATATTGTGTTCAAAGGAAAAGCTTTGTAAACTGCTATTCAAAGTGTCTCAGGGGAGATGTGTTTTTCACCATTTGAAATGCTTTTGAGAAATCAATCGGAGTTTAACACATATGACAGTGGTAAAATTACTACTTGCATTTGTTGAAGTTTCTTGTGGTTGTGGTAAATGACAAATTCTTACAACTCAGCATTTCTGGGTGAATGTGTCAATGCATGACTCAGACAAGCACCTGACTGGGTCTAGCCTTTATTCTTTTCACATTATCTCAGCACAGGGTCATTTATAAGATCATCAGTACTTGTACCGATTTCATTTTTTGCAAATACCTGAACCAAATGATGTTTACAATACAATACAAAACATAAAGCATGACCAGTGCAGTTTGATTTGCCAAATGAACACGTTTTATGAGGTGGTTCTTTTAGAAAGATTGAAAAGTCAATATTTTGCAATGGAATAATTGTTTTGCATTTATTAATTATATTAATACAAAAATCATCTAGCAACCATGACCATCTAGCAATGGAATTGCATTTCTTTTTTCCAAATATTTCTTAATATTTCATCCAAAAATAATTGTTAATGCTATCGTTAAAGAACAAAATTTTCCCATCCCTATTGAGCAGGTACAGTATGTGTGACTACACTGAAAGCTTCAGGAAGCCCTTCTTTGCTCAGCCACTGTCTGAACTGTTAAATCAAAGAGGCCCAGGAGGACACACAACGTGGGTTGTCAGTTCCTCATAAATTTGATGTCAACTGCCTCCCATGGTAAGAGGCCATGGCGTAAATCCATCAAAGCCTCTGTTGAGGTGGGCAATGATGGAGGGGCCAGATCTTCCCGGCTCTGTCGTCTATCTCTGTCAAATCGTTTCATCCATTGACAGCTTCCCGAGGCGGCCAGGCCTCTCAACAGGTGCAAACGGAGCGGCGAGAGCGTTTAGCACATTCTCCACCCCTGCCCTGTGAAAGGGAAGCTGACTGGTGGGCCTGAGGGGCCCTCTGAGCGAGACAGAACACACACACTGCTCATCATCAGCACTCAATACAAAGCAGCTCACATTAACACAGCACATGTCCTTTGAGGCAATGAAGGTGGCCCCATAGATTTACCCTTATTTGAGTGAATTGAGATGGCCTTGATAAGGCTCACTCTCTGGTAATAGCTTCCTCCCTCTGATCTGATCTCCGTGAGGACTAGTGTGAAAGAGTCATTAAGTGAAAAAGCTTCCCAAAGCTCCCAACGGTGTGGTGTTGTCAGTGTGTTTGGACACCCACCAGATAAGACACTAAAGCACTTTGCCGTGGCTTGACCTGGTCTTATTACATCACTGATGATTTGCCGTATCAAGGGCTTATGTAAACCCTGGAGGCCTGCGCTGCCTGGTCATGTGATATTTTATGACCTCAATTTTATGTGTGCCATCTTATCTGTGTGCAATAATAAAGTTTTATCCCCCCTGCTAATGCTAAGCAAAGGTCGTCCTGCAAATAAACGTGCTTAGGGTCTGCTACATATGCAGTTAATTGTACTTTACTGCAGTTTACAAACAAAAGTCATTAAATCTATTCTTTTTCTCATTGACAGGTCAGAGCGGTCTGGGGAAGTCGACGCTCGTAAACACACTCTTTAAGTCCAAGGTCAGCAGGAAGTCCTGCACTCCTAATTATGAGGAGAAGATCTCGAAAACTGTCCAACTGCAATCCGTCAGCCACAGTGAGTATTGAATACTCACAACACACTTCTTTCTTTACAGATACCCCGTCACACACCTGTCACACCCACGGGGTCAAGGATTAGCTGGTTCACATAGCCCTGTCAGCCCCTCCTGCTAATATCGTAACTACAACATTTGGACCCAATAAACATCTTTGAACATTGATGGTCTTTCAAAATTGTGCTTTTGTCCTAAACAGCCACAACAGGACATTTTGTCAATAGGTGTTTTTATTTTATGGTGCATTTAAGTCCTCCTAGGAAGTTTTGGGAGTTGGCAAGTCGTAACTACAACATCAGTTGCGTTCAAATAATATAGACCCTCCCATCTGTGACCATCTGTCACCAATAGGAGCACAGAAGCTCTTCCGTACACAGCTTTCAAATTTGGCAAAACAAAAGAGAGACGATGGTATTGGTGCTGTTTGGTTGAATTATTCAATGGAGGTAAGGTTCGTGGAGCTATGGCAACAATACTTCTGCCTTAATATGTTCCCTCGAGTGACTACCATGACAGAGTGAGAGAAAAAATGCTGGCAAATGATGGTAGGCGTACGGAGTCCTGGAACTAGCATTAAGCTAAATAACATTCCGCTTCGATAGGTTGTTTACGCTCTTATTTCCGGAAGTCAGACCCTAGTTCCGCCATCTTGATGACATCACATACGTTGTGGTCACATACGATTGGTTGGCAAGCAAACATGTAGTCTGACATGTTTCTTGGCCACTACACAACAAGAATTTAGTAATCAAAATTGCATAATCTGACACAGTGACTATCGTAACAGACAAAAATATTGAGTAGTCTGAACCCGGCATGACAGAGTGTATTGGCCGGAGTGATTTCTGAAAGGATGGAAGAAGAGTGACATTTAGACAGGATGAGCTGGAGGCAGAGCTCAGTGTTTTGTAGGGTTTGACTTGGAGAAGAGCCAGAGTGATCGGAGCATGTGCTCTCAAAGGAAAGAGAAATTAAAAAGCCTGCAAGGGGGACGGATAAGGAGAGATCAATCACACTTCAACTGTTGAGATCGGGCCACAGTTGTAGTCATGAGCTCTCTTTCACAGAGAATGATAGAGGAAGAGCACACACAGGGCCATATTTTATCGCATGGGTCAGAAGATGACTCCTGGTCTAATTGAAGCCACCACTTATAGACAGCGTCTGACTTCAGTGAAGCAAGCTCAGCTGAGTTAATGAATTGGTTGATTGAGCAATGTACCATCTCTGTCTCGCATATTACCTCCAGTTACAATCAATAGAGGCTTGGGTTCTTGTCTCAGGCAGGTGTGTTTTTGTGTAGATGTGTAGAGTTAAGTTTCATTTAGGCTTGTTTTGGCAATGAAGCAAAGCTTATTTTGATTTTTCCTTTGGTTTTGAGGTAACTATGGTTGATTTCTTCCTGAAAGCAAAACGTCTCAAATATATCAATAAATTGTCAATAAACATTGCATTTTGGCACTATCTGGTATCAATAAGCAGATAAATGTTACCACATGGCCAATAACCGAAAAATGTTAAAATTCAATACTTTTTGGTCAAAATAAAAAAACGTACATTTTAAATTAATTGCTTTACATTTTAAATTTAAAGATTGATTTTAGGCATCACAAAAATTAGAAAGTACAGTATGAAAATGGATTTTTTATTTTAAGATTATCTAAATATTACATTTAACACTGTTAAGTCAGCATGAAATTCACCCAAACTATTTTTAAATGTTATCTTATTGTGAAGGATTAATTTATTTATAATGAATTTATTGTCCTTGTTTTTTATCAAAATGTCATAATTAGATGCCATTTATCTCCAGCATACTTTGCTGATGTTTAAATTTACATCACGTGCACAGTATGCATAAAAAACAAAGTATACTTTGGGCTTTAGATGGTGCCAGAGGTAATCTAAATGTTAAATTAGGGGAAATTAACATGCACAATCAAATATACAATATTAGCGATAAGATAAATAAAAAAAACTCATGTTAGTAGCTACACAAAGGTCCTGCTACTCCTTTTTGTACTGGAGCTGAGCTGTAGATCACGCAGAAAGGCACATACCTTCAAACATCCCGCATATGCAATGAGAAAGCAATGAATCTCCATTTATCTTCTGGCGGCGCCACCATGCATCGTTGGAAAGAGGTGTGAAAGGCAGATGGCGTAGCCAACTTCACTAGTCCTTTAAATGAAAGTATTGTTTGAGTGTGTGAGTGTGTGTGTGTGTGTGTGTGTGTGTGTGTGTGTGTGTGTGTGTGGTGGGGTGGGGGGGTGGGGGGTGTTTGCCCTCAGTAGTTAGTGTAGTCGCACCCAGCTATCCATCTTCATTTCTCACTGTAGACCGGCTGACAGGGGTCTAACAAACACAAAATTTGATAGTGGTCCTCTGTGTCTTGTATTCAGAAACTGCCCGGTGGGACAAGTAAAGTAAATGTACTATCTTTGGATGGATTGCAAAGGCATGTTGCACTGCAAGAATGAGACTAACTAATAAAATGTATATGCTATTGCCCTATCTAATTACCCCTGACATTTTCATCTGGGTCAAAAGTTTGTGGAGTTACCCATGTTATGTAGTTTAACTGCAAATCTGCCCTCTAATTGAATGACCCACAATTTAGCATATCAGATATAGAGAGAACATAATCTAATGATTCTGTCTCAGGATGTTGTGAGACGCCAGAGAAGCATGCCTCCTTTTGTAGTTTTAAGTGTCAGTCAATTGCTGTGTAAAGGCCTTTGCTGGGCTAGGTCATTACCGTAGCCTGCTATGTTAATTGCCATGGTTCCTACGTGATAGCAGAAATGTATGAAGACCGCTGAACTTTACCCCCAGTCTGGATATGTGCATAGACACATCCAATTACAAAACCCCACAGAGAGTTAGTGCCATGCCAGGGCGTAGCAATGGAGTTAGTTGTTGCTATACCGCCATGTGCAGGTTTCGTAGCAGCTACGCTAAAACTCTGTCCTTCTTCCTTCAGTTTGCTGCCTACTGGTTTTGAAATTAGTCATCTGATTTTGTTTTCAGGTAAAGCTTTAGACCTAGATCTGCTTGTTGATCTCTCTTCCGTTTCTGACTTCCCCTTGACAGATTTTAGATATGTAAATGTTATTCAGTATCACACTCTCGCAGTAGCTTAGCTTCTTCACAGCTTTCACTTCAGTTAGCCAAAGGTCAAAATGTTGACATCTGTTTTTAGATCTGAAACTGTAATTTCCTGTAATTCTGTGCATCAAAATCTTCGCAGTTGCTGTCTCAGCCTGTTATAACTCTGCTGTTATATTTCTTTGTGGAAAGTCTTAGGAGCTTTTGGAAGTATTCTGTGTAAAATCAAGAACAAGTGTTTATTATTTTATTTTTTTTAGCGTAGCAGTGTCATTGCAAGTGGAAGAAGGTTTCTATCCAGTTGCAGTAGCAGCATCTGTTGTATCTCTGCCCTACCATAGCCAAACCTCATTTCTCACAGACCTCTCAAAACGTATGGCCCAATAGTTTATAAATGTTTGACTTGTAGAATGAGAGAGTGGGTGGATGAGAATAAAATAATGGGAGACGCTGGGTGTGCTGTTTCTTAACAAAAGAAGATTGACGATAAGTCGGTTCAGCTTGTGACTTCCTGAGATATCCCCATGGTTCAGGAGACACCCCTCACTGACTTCTCTCCGTAGCACAACGTAAACATTACAGTGAATGAGAGTGTCCTGTTCCTCTTTGGGTTTTTTTATGGTAGCCTTCGGAAAGGCGAGGCTGCAGCGCTTGACACATGATGTAAATATTTACTGTATTTTACTATTTCGATTGCATTAGCCCTCATGCGAGAATTTATTATTATCTAATATCTATACGATTACGGTTGGGGAACATTCTTAACATTAAACTATATAAATGATGTATTCATTACTTTAATAAGCTTAATGTTAGCTTAATGCATGATTTGTATTTCTGAAATACATAACTTGACACAGTCACCTCTGATAACAGATCACTCTAAACGGTATTGTAGACACGTTTTTTTTTCTGTTAAGCTGCTTTGAAATGATATGTATTGTGAAAGGCGCTCTACAAATAAATGTGAATTTAATTTAATTTAATTGAATTGAATATACACAGGCGTTCAAATGTTTGGGGTCGGTAAGATTTTAAAATATTTTTGAAAAAAGTCTCTTTATGCTAACCGAGGCTGCATATTTGATCAAAAATGCAATAAAAACAGTAATATTGTGGTATATTTTAAATTATAGGCCTGTGATGGTAAAGCTGAATTTTCAGCATCATAACTCCAGTCTTCAGTGTCACATGATAATTCAGAAATCATTCTAATATGATGATTTGCTGCTCAAGAAATATTTCTTATTATTATAATTTTCTTCTTATCAAAACATTGAGTTGAAACATAATTGATTACTACATTAACTCTTCTGAGCTGTGAAAGAGCAACTTCAGAGCAATATTTCTTTAGACAAGAAAAAAAGTGTAGAACCTTCTGTCTAGATTCTGATTAATTGTGCTTTTTTTATCTCCAAACAACATTTTTCTTCTTTATTACAGATCATTCCAGTGTTTATCAGTGTAAATATGACCTTCTGAAATAGGCTGAAACGATAGACCGTCTCTGGTATTCTCTATCAAAATGACAAAACTACTGCTTGTGTTACTGCTAAACTAATAAATTGCCTTTGCAGTCTCCGATTTGAGACATTTCGTCTAGCAGATGTCTTGCTGTCCCTTGCTTCCCCAGCAGTTGTGTCTTTCCAAAGAGCAGGCCTGTGGAAAACAAAGAGCACCAAAGTCTCAGGGTGCCTGACACCTCCACACACTACAAAGCGGCCCAGTGGCCCTCACAGCCTGTGAAAAAAATCTGGCCTGCAGACTGACCGCCAGGGGAGATGAGTGTTACACGATCCCCCCTTTTCTCAAAGACTACACAGTGCAGAAAATGAAGTGGCGGGCCGCTCAATGCCACCATTCAGCTCTGCTCCCTCCATGTGGGTGAATATGGGAGGAACTAAGCCCTGCTTTGTTGCTGAGTCACGCCAAGATGAGCATATGTGTTTCCATTAGCTGATCATGAGGGGTTTTCAATCATTGGCCCACCGATCTAAAAACTGGCACTCTTTTTTGCTAATGCCCCACTGCGTACGAAAATTGATCATCATCAGATAGAGTTATAGCACTTTGAATCTGGAGTGTTGACTGACAGTTTAATTTTTCCTTGTTACAATCTCGTCATATTTACCTTGATTGCCTCATCCAGAAAGATTAACATGATGAGTCAACAACAAATGCCAATCAACCAATGCCAGGGATACAGTATGGGTCCCTGCTTGCACAGACAGCGTATTAGACACTTTTTGCAGGCTGACTTCCTGTTGTAAGCATTCCTGCAGTATTATATGAGAGATGGAGATTAAATGAAAAGCTCAGGGTCTTCAGTATGCGATTTTAACTGATTAGTTTCTAAGAAATGTATGTTGCTGGGAAAAAAGACTGGTGAATCCTTGTCAACAGGACATTTTATCCTTTCATTCTTTTCTTCTCTAACTCTTTTGTCTTGTTATTTTCTAGTCATCGAGGAGAAAGGAGTGAAGATGAAGCTTACGGTAATTGACACTCCTGGATTTGGAGACCAAATCAACAATGAGAACTGGTGAGAGCAACATTTAAACCTTACCATATACAATTCATACTATATACAAATACAGGAGATTCCAAAAGTCTGAGGCCACAACGAAAAATATAGGATTCAAAATCTAATTTAAACTTGGAAATAAGCAGAAAGCTTTAGAATTATGAATAATATAAAAAAAAAAAAAATGTAAAAACACTAAACCAACCATTCCAGATTCTGTACTATTTCTAGGTCACTAATAAAAAGACATTTTAAAAGTATATTTGTGACTGACATTTGTGACCTTTTTACAGAAGGTCAGATGCTGAAGCACAAGGCATTCTTTGGATTATTATGAAACCATGTCGGAAAACATGATCATCAGGTTTTACACAAACCAAATACAAAGACATCCTGAAATTTATGTTAATTCAACTTTTCATTTAAATTGTTATGCTAATAATATAATTTTCAATGAAAATGCCAAATAGAAGCTTTTTCACTAGATGTCTCAGGCTTTTGAACCCCACAATATCTAAGAGAGCTCTAAAGCAGTGTGAGATCAAATATGTGCGAGATAAATTCTCGTAGTAATTAAAGAGCATTTGGGGTTTTTCTGTTAAAGTAATCATTTATTTGACACTAAAATCATGCCTTAGTGTTTTTCAGAATATTTATTTATTAATGACAATGTCATTTTAAGTAACTTTAAGTATAAGCATGTGTTGTTAATTGTAATGTTAACCCTTCCCTGTGTCTTTTTTCTCAGCTGGGAGCCCATTGTAAAGTACGTCAATGAACAGTATGAAAAATACCTGAAGGAGGAGCTGAATGTCAACAGGAAGAGAAGAATCCCTGACACCCGCGTTCACTGCTGCGTGTACTTCCTGCCAGCCACTGGACACTGGTGCGTGTCGACTTCTTGCACGTATGATGTGTTCACACCTAGCCAGACATGTTAAAACGCTGTTGTGCTTCTGTCACATTAATATGACAAGGCTTCATTTAAGAATCTCTTAAGAAAGTCTTAGATTTAAACCCACTAATCCAGTGAGATGTCATGAAAAATCCTTCTTTTAGCTGCAAAACAAGAGGGTTATATACATCTTCTCACGTCTCTGCTCACCAAGGCTGCATTCATTTGATTTGATTCCTGTGATGGCAAAGCTGTATATTCAGCATCATTACTCCAGTCTTCAGTGTCACATGATCCTTCAGAAATCATTCTAATATGCTGATTTGCTGCTCAAGAAACATTTCTTCATTATCAACATTGAAAATAGTTGTGCTGCTTAATATCTTTTTGTGGAAATCGTGAAACATTTTTCTCAGGATTCTTTGATGAATAGAGAGTTAATTTATTAGAAGCAAATTTTTAGTAATATTATAAATGTCTTTACTGACAGTTTTATTAATTTAACACATCCTTGCTGAATAAAAGTTTTATTTTATTTTATAAAAGAAAAAAAAACTTGCTGATTCCAAACTTTTGAATGAAGGTGTATGTAATATTATTTTATGTTACTTCATGTAATGATATTTTAGCATCAAATGATCTAGATTGATTAAGTTCCGTTTAATTTTGCAGACGCTTTTATCGAAAGTATGGTGTGTACCCCATTTTCACCTGTATTTAAAGTCAAAATCAATGGTAATACTGGGTGTTAATGAGGTCGAATGTGTCAGCAGTGAAACATGGGCTTTGATCTATCCTGCCCTTCCACAGGTTACGCCCTATAGATGTGGAGTTTATGAGGAGACTGGGGAAGATAGTGAGCATCGTTCCTGTGATCGCCAAAGCAGACACGCTTACTCTGGAGGAGAGGCTAGAGTTCAAACAGAGGGTGAGCTGTCCGTCATCTACACCTGCGCACATTTTATCATATGCATGCACAATCGAATCATCCTCTATATTTCCCGCCCACACGTAAATATTCAGTTCTTCGCATAATTGAGGTCATGAATATGGATGACCTGCTGCTGTAAATGCTGGAATTGTTAGAATTCACAGTTCAGCTGTGTGGATAAAAAGTGAGATTGATTGAAAAACCAGAATGGATTGAGAGAGAACCGTACGTTGCATTCGAATCTCCAAAGGTCCTTTGGCTCTGGCTTGGAAAAATGAATAGGCCAAGCTAAGGTTACGAGCGGTGTCTGCGACGTCTCCGTCGGGAGACGGTCTCTCCTCTGACTGATGTATAGCAGCTACTTCAGCCCGGGCCACTTGCCATCAGTTCTCCCCACGGAACGCTTTTGGACAGCTCCGACGGCACGGACCGCAGGGCCAGAACGGCCCCCGCACGCAGTGTGTCTCCTATCAATATACACCAAACAACACTCCTAATGATGTACTCTGTCATTTCAGCCCATTATCCAGAGCTGTCTCTCACTGCTCAATAGCCTGAGTAGAGCACCATGCGGGGGCGGACGTCACACTGTGCTCAAGATATCAATCGCAGATATCATATCCATGTTCAACAGCCGCACTCCAAAATCCTCCCCCACACGAAAACATGGCAGCAAAGGCATTAAACTCTAATGCTTTGCACCTCGGGCCCAAAATTCTGGCTGTGAGGGGGAAAAAAAGAATTTCCTAGTGAACTTTACTGTGGCCTCCGAGTACAAGAATGCATGAGGATCGAGATTGAGGCTAGTAAAATATAGCGGGAAGAGCTCGAGGGAGAGGAGCTGCTGTCGTATTTCACCCCCAGGGCAATTGTGTGGTTTTTGTGTATGTGGTTGTTCAGTAGGTGGTAAAAATCAGTGTAATCCATCTAACTGGAAGCCTCTCTCTGCAGATAAGACAGGACCTCCAGGCCAATGGGATCAGAGTGTATCCACAGAACGAGTATGATGAGGACACTGAAGACCGGATACTCAACGATAAGATTAGGGTATGATGATGCTACTCTTGAGACTTCATTACAACCAATTAAAATAACTTGATTTAAATTGTTTTTGGGTAAACTGTCCCTTTAATTGCTTTAAGTGGTTTTATACTTTGTGCTTGATGACATTGCGAATGTTTCTTTTAGGAAAACATCCCTTTTGCTGTGGTGGGAACAGATAAGGAACACCAGGTGAACGGGAACAAAGTTTTGGGAAGAAAAACAAAGTGGGGGATCATTGAAGGTGAAGAGTCTAAAGAAATAATCATGTCTTCCTTGAACTGCTGGTCACCAGTAATATGTTGTATTTTGGATGCTGGTGCCAGGCTTCTTAACTAGCTTTTCCCGAAAGATTGTTGGCTGACCTACTTGGTCTTTTCAGCAGGGTAACTGTAACAATTGTCAAATCTAATTGTACAACGAAGGCTGACAGGCTTTGCAAGGCAAGCTTGTCTGTGATTTAGGTTATTCAACACTGCCATCAAGTGGTATGTATAGAAAGTACAGTGATGCAAAATGCCTGGATGAATTCATGAACATGCCTTTGTATTTTGTTTATTTCAGTTGAAAATGTTGCGCATTGCGAGTTTGCACACTTGAGAGATCTTCTTATTAGGTAAGTCAATTTTTTAACTGCATGTATTGAAATATCATAATTGAATGATATTAGCATATGACAGACAGACTGCTTTTTAGGGAAAGTGGGAGTAGCCATTAATACCCTTGCATTCTGGTTGATGGGATTAGAGGATGTAGAACATGCTCTTCCTAAACTTTCATTTGGAATTTAGTTTTTGAAATATGATCCAAACGGTGATCAATGATATCCTATACTATTTTAGGATAAAACATTTTTTTTTAATGGTCAACTATAGGTGAACAACTGTAGGTATTCATAGGCTAACTTCCTGAAGAGTGTAAACACTGGTGCTATGGTCCAACATGTACATTTCTGGCTCAAGTAATGTTGTTTTGTATTGTTTTGTTTTTTTGTTTTGCAACTAGACATTATCTCATCTATATCTCATCTATCCTATCTAGCAAAGAACATTTATATAATCATATAATTATATCATATCATAATTTGGAACCAATCGTACATGGGATCATACAGAAATCCATCCTTTATTAAACAAGACTATATTCTTTTTTTTTCCGTCATTTTCATTGCACTCTAGAAACGTGTGTGTTGTGTGTGTGGCTGTGGTTCAGGTATAGCTTACATTATGGGGACAAAATTTCCCCATTAAGATGATAATATCCGAAATCCCTGTCTTTTTTCGAGAAATTTTTTATAAATTATATTTTTTTATAAATGTTATAAATTATAGCCCTACTAAGTGATGTTTTTTGAAAATGTAAAAATGCTGAACGTTTTCTGTGATGGGTTGGTTGAGGTGTAGGGTTAGTGTAAGAGGATATAAAATGCAATTTGTGCAGTATAAAAATCATTCATGTATATGAAAAGTCCCCATAAAACATAAAAATAGTTTGTGTGTGTGTGTATGTGTGTGTGTGTGTCCTGTATAATCTTACTTGATTCTTGAATCTTGTATAATCTTACCTGATTCTTTATTTGATCCCTTATATGGTTGGTTGCAAGTTATGACAGAAATAGCATTAGCATTTCAACAACAGATTGGTCAACAGATGTCAGAGTTTCATGCAGCAGCAGTTCAAATTAACTTCTGGTCAAATGACATCACTTTTATAAAGGTTTTTTTTTTTTTTTTTTTTTTTTTTTGCTCTTCATCCTTGCAACAGCACTGAAAACACAACATCTTCATATAACTAACAACTTGGAGGTGTAGTAACTTGTAACTTTAGAAAGCATACAACCATTTCAGTTGGTTAAGTTAATATATGAGTAGTAGCTGAGAAGGTCCCTCTCCTGTGAGCTCAGTAAAGGACAGGTTAATTACAGAGTCCGATCAGGTGAGGCCAGGTCACAAAGGTATAGCTTACATTATGGGGACAAAATTTCCCCATTAAGATGATAATATCCGAAATCCCTGTCTTTTTTCGAGAAATTTTTTATAAATTATATTTTTTTATAAATGTTATAAATTATAGCCCTACTAAGTGATGTTTTTTGAAAGCCCTCTCACCATAACTCTTGGATGGCGGCCCATTGACAGATGGTGTGAGAGTGATTCCCTGCTGAAACAGGATACAAAGGATGTCCGTTTTAACGCTCCACATTTTTGAATCACCTTTCACACTTTTTGATCGGCCTCCCGCTGAAGCGGAGATCAAATTAGAGTAGGAAACACCAACTGAATATCCACAAAGGGATCATAAAAAGCTAATGTAGTCAGTAAACAATTCAATTCAACATAGGAGAATGACTTTTATTTTACACTGTGCATATTTCCCTTAGGGTATGTTATTGTGGGATCAAAATTGATGTTATGCTCTATTGCGCTCTACTTTCAAGGTCCCATTTGCAAGATTTGAAGGACGTCACTCACAACATCCACTATGAGACGTATAGAGTGAAAAGACTTAACGAGAGCAATGCCAATGGACAGGCACTTTCACCTTTGAACCGGGAGAATGGTATCCTAGAGAAGAGTGATGCAGAGAGTCACCTTTGAAAGAGATGAAGTGTGCACCCGCCTTCACCCCCCGTCAGAATGGGAGAGATGAACATTTCACTTCTAGATTGCCACTGTTGGAAAATCGACACGTTTGACTAAAGACATTTCCGCTTAGGCATGTAAACTTCATATGAGTCTATTTTTTGAAATGAATCTATATTGTGGGTAGGGATCTGGGATGAGAAACAATAACTGATGAATTATGGGTAGAATTGAACCAGGTTTTGGGTAAGAGAACGTTTCCCTCTATGTAATTTTTCTCTTTTGATATCTTTCAAACTCTTTTTGCCGAATGAATGGAACAGAGGCATGTTGGAAAACGTGTGTGCGTGTGTGTGCGTGTGTGTGTTTGTGTGTGTCTGCACGCCTGACACATCACTTGATGAGAAAATCCCATTATCCCTATCTGTGTTGCTGCACCTATACATTAACACTGAACCAGCAATGTGACATGCTCCTTTTGCTCTTTTATTTTCATACGTAATTATTTTAGATTTTTTTACAGCAAAAATATGATCTTTACCTGTACTTTTGTAAAAGAAGAGATTAAAAACTTTAGACAAATATTTTTTTTACCATAGCTGCTTCGAAGCTGAAGGTATTTTCTTAACCGATACTTAAAAGAGTCTCTTACTGCTATCCATACATGACTGCTGTGATGATAGCCGATTTGTTGATATAATGGGAAATATTTCAAATATAACCTTTGACCTCAAAGGTCCGGTATGAAATGTAATACTGTTGATCATTTATAATGCAGAGATGGGTAGAGAAACAAGAGAAAGTTGATTCATACTGATGTTTGTCGTACAGTAACAGGTCACGTTTATGGTTATATGTTTTTCTTTCTCTAACTAGTTAACTTGCTGTTAAAAGGTACACATTGTGCTGTTTACTTCTCTCCACTGGACACCAGGAGTCCATCTTGCCCTTTTGCTTATCAAAGCTACTGTACATAACTATAATGTGTTCTTATTTTCTGTCACAGCAACACGTTTTTTTTATGCGACATGTATTAGCGGCATCATGATTTCCTTGTTACTAATATTACTATTCATGTAAACACCATTGTTGTATGATTAAAAAATTGTCACCAGCATTCAATATTTATGTGGAGCCATGGACAATGCTATTGGTTTCACCGGAGATTGCCATAATATTATACGCTACTGTTATACATTTTGGGGTCAGTATGATTTTTTATGTTTTTGATAAGAAGTTATGCTCAGCAAGGCAAAATACCATCAAAAACTGTAATATGGTGAAATATTATTAAAATTTAAAATGACTTTTTTAATATACTTTATTCTGTAATGGTAAAGCTGAATATTCGGCATCATTACTCATTACACTAGTTTTTAGTGTCACACGATATTTTATAAATCTTTCTAATATGATGATTTAGTACTTAAGAAACATTTATTCGTTTATCATCAGTTGAAAATGGTGGTGCTGCTTAATGAAGTTAAAAAAGAAAGTTAAAGTCCCCCTGTAGTCAATAATTGTATAACTTAAAACTCATCTTTGATCACCAAAATGACATACTGTATTTAAACGTTCTTTAAAATAAAGGTCTAAATAAATATTTTAAAGGTCTTTAAAATGGTTCAAGAAAGATGGATACATGTCTTTACTGTCACTTTTGATTAATTTAATTAATCTTTGCGGAACATTCTTTCAAAGAAAAATCTCACTGACCCCAAACTTTTGAACGATACTGTGCTCATAATTAGTTTGCCTGTGTTCTACTTACAAAGACTTGAAATGGAGTCTCTCATCATTTTAGAATGGCAAAAATGCTTTACTGAAGGCTGACAGTAAGACGGGCATCTTACCTCATAATCATACCTCAACAGTTGCTTCACCTTTGATCCATTTTCTTCTTCTGACATTCTCGGTTATTTGCGTTTTTATTATTTGTGAAATCCACTGGGTGCCAAGTGAAGATGTTTTCATTGTGACTTGCTTCAGGCGTGTTAACATCAGGCTAAATTTGGCAAAATAGCTTACTTAAGACTCTTATATAACACATGCTTATAAAGCAGAGCCACAAACATCTTTTATCAAGCTCTGCGGGACAGGTTTTTGATGACCTGCAAACCATTACTAAGTTTTGCTTCCTTTTTAGAGCCTTATTCATAAAAAAAAAAAAAAATGGTGGTCCTTGGGGTCAAAACACTTAATACAGATGGTATGTCTAAGAATAGACAAGGTAATTGTGTTTGTGTGTGCATGCAGATTTAAAAGCAGCATACACAGCTGAAGCATGTGCTAAAGGGATAGTTCACACAAAAATTATAATTCTGTAATTGATTCACCCTTAGCCTATATGTTGTTCCACGGAAACAAATACAGTTTGATCATTTAAGAAAGTTTGGGGTGAACTATGCCTTTATAATTTAACGTCAAATAAAATTAATGACGCAAATATGGTGCTTATTTTGTACAACTTTTACTAAAACGGTGCAGACTGGAACCAATCAATTGAAAACAACAACGCTTGTCTGACAAGGCACTGCAGCCATGAGATGGAGTTCATAAAACTTTGTCTTTTTTTCGCTTTCATTTTAAATTAACCACCACAACAGTATTTACAGAAATAAATGTACCCAAAATAACCGAGAACCGTGACATGCCCGTATCACACCAGTGAAATAAAATACCAAATGAATAAAAGAAACATTTTCAATAATCAGTGTGAGGACATTGCTCATTAGGCTGTTGAACCACATTCACCCAAACCATGTTTGCACCAGAATAAAAGTCGTTACTGACCCTGTATGAATGTCAAAAGCATTATTAATATTGTTTTAGTATTACATGTACATGTACATAAAAGAGCAAACAAAGGAGTCGCTTTCTGTTATTGAATCATGTCGTTCTCAAATTTATAAAAAGAAACAATCCTGACATATGTTAGCTGGGAAGAGTTAGATGAACAGATGATTTATTCTATTCGCTTAACAATTAAAAGCGCCAGACATTTAGAGTTAAAAGCTAGCTGGAGGGTGAACAGAAACTGCCAACACACTCTGGATGTGGTAAGCTAGTAAAACTCCTTTAGAGAGCCTTTGATAATGGTTTAAATTTATAGTGTAAATCAGACAGAAACACTCCATATCTGCCAGCCAGAACTGTCTTGTAGGTAAGCGAAATTTACACAGTAGTACCAGTATTTCATAGACTTGGAAAAGTAACCCTGCCTCGATCATATGAGGAAGGCAGCAGGCGTGTGCGCGCTGCCCACGCGGTGTCAATGTAGACACACAATAAACATCTGTTAATATTCTTGCATTTAGCCTGTATTAACATGTCTTTGATATTAGCTCAATGTACAAAGTGAAACAAGCTTAAGTCTCTTATACTATCGATTGCTGATGTGATTCATCACTAAAAGACTTTTTGCATATCTTGCCACTTTCCTTGACCAGGTTTTTCTGCTGACTCGTTTTGTTTAGAGGGGTATAGACGTGCACGATAACCTGACTCCGCCAGATGGATTTGCTCCGCATATCCATCTGGAAACCTTCCGTTGAAGTAGTTTTGGTAAGGGGCGAAAATACTGGTTAGCTGATTGGCCTATGTTGGTGATAGACGGGCCAAATCAACCAATCAGATCAACGAAGCATATGACGTACTAACAGAGCGTATCTTTTCCTCTGAGAAAAGCCTCCAGAGCAGTGTTTTGCTCTTCTTTCAGTGAAGAAATACTCTGTAATTCCGATAAAACTTGCTCGATAGCCACGCTGATGCTAGTTTCATCCGCTGAAGCCGACATGTTCTTTAGACTGAACTGACGCGCTTCTCGTTGCGTCACACCTCAACCCGCCTCAAAGCCAACGCTGATTGGACGTTCGTTTGGTGAACTGCTCCCAAATTTTCTTTAACGGAAAGTATCCAGACTGATCTGCGAGTGAAACCTTGAAAGCTCGCGAGATCAGGATGGTCTCACGAGGCTACGTGCACGAGCCAGGCAGCCTCAAAAACAGTTGAAACCTTCTGACAGATGACCTCAACATATTGATATATATTTACAGATTACAGTGGGGTTAGTGCATGAGTTATAATATTTATATTTAGAGTTCTATTAGGTGAAAAAAAATCCATCCCACACACATAAACTCTGATTCCATACAAAGAGGGAAAAGGCTTGGGTTTGAAGTGAAAACAATATTATTTATACAAGATTAATACAATATCTCCGACAGTTTCATATAATTGTCCTCAAATACTATGCAATGCCTTAGAGATATAATAATAATAATCTATTTTTATTTCATTCATCTCAAATGGTTCTGTTTATGTTATCAATGGAAACATACGGAATGAAAAGAGCTTTGATGGGATTTCCTTTAAACATTCTCTATATATAAACGCTGTTCTTTTCTTTAAAAGACAATCGGTGAGTGTAAATACTGCTATATGTCTTCTAACAGTTATCAGGATACCTCAAATCAACCAAACACAGCAAAAAAATTGCGCTCATATGAATTACTGGTGCAGAATGTTCAACATCCAATCCTGGAGACAATGCCATTTCACTATAACTCAACTGACATCCATTTTAAGAACAAAAACAAAATTAGTCACCAAGAAAAAAATATTGGGTTGCAGGAGGGTTAGAAAAGGTAGGTCAACTCACTGTCAGCCATGCCTCTGTCAACCAGTTATTGCCTTTCCGTGAGTTCTGTCAGCTGTGTGTCAACAGTTTTCCCGCCAAAAACAAGAGCCTCAGAGGATGCAGTTGAACCGTTGAAACCATGGCAAAAAAGGCCAATTTATCTGACAAAAACTTAACTCTATTTCCCACACTAGTTCCTGTCTTCTCAGTTACCCCTTAAAAAATCTGTTCTACTTATAAATAAACAACCTCGTACCATCCTCGTAAATGTAATAAATAAATAAATATGTGCTTCGTGTCAATAAATTAACCCACTAAGTAAAAGCAAATAAATAAGTAACAACTTCAATGATTCAAAAGATAAATTCACACAAGGTAGTGAGATTAAAAGTCTCAATGGGTCTTGCCTGGATAAGCAGCAGCCGCTAGCGCTGATTATTTGTGACCCCCCCCCCCCCCCCCCATTTAACAGGTCACTATATACACGAAGAGAGATCGACTGTCTGAGCTGAGTGCTAATGTTTAAATGTATGTAAATAGATATAATCTGTTATCTTTAAAGCCAGATGATTTAGGACTTGGCATAGTATCCATCTGTTTTGTTCTCAGTAAGATAGCTTCATGTTTGAATCAAGGAGGTCTATAATAGCTGGAGAAAGCTAGCTGTCCTTTACAACTCTCATTCATCTCAATGGTTTCACTCTTATAAATAAAGGCTCTTTATTAGCAAAATGGTGGCCAATTTTAAGAACTGGTTTAGAAACTGTTCACTGCAAGGCTTTTTGGGGGAACCCAAAATGGGTCTTCAATGCCATTGTTATGAAATCCGTCTTTAGGAAGTGAGTTATTTAGTCAGAATAAGTTGTTTTTTGAGTCCAGATAATGTGGTTCAGGCATTTACCAGCAGGGGCACTAACCAGCCAAATCCCTGATTTAAGTGCATTATTGCAAGTCAATTGATCTAAAAGTACATTTTTGTACAATTTCCTGAAGAAAAAAAGTAGCAAATCGTATGCACTATACTGTCCACATATATTATAATATTCAGAGGTAAACATTTCACGTTGCTTTTAATTAAATTATTCACCAATCTAAGACTCCAAAATTTGTGTATTGTGCCTTTTTTTTTTTGACCAGTTTGCATGTCTTAAATTTGAGACTGGGTAAAGTAGGTGAACATTAAGTGTTTTAACATCACAGCAGACCTATCTGAGATGATCTGAGCAGCACATTAATCTCCTGAGAAGACAAATGGGTTCGGTATGGGGTATGGAGCGGGTTGGAAAATAACAAATGTTTGGTTTCTGTAAATTCTCTTGCGGAACTGTATTCCACGTACCCCAATTTTACAATGAGGTAGGCACCACAGATGAGCAGAATTGTGAGGGCGAAGAACCCCGCATCTCTGAAAATAAAAGAGGCGCTACTGATCTAAAAGCAGACATGTGGGCATTGCTTAAATGGAAAGCAAAACTGCTAGATGAAGAGAGACTAATGTAATAATCTTGTGTGGGATGTTTGTGATCACTTTAATTACACTGGCCTGCCTCTGCATTTGATGCAAATCACTGTAAACCGTATTCATCAGATGTATTTAAAAGCATTTGAGCTGAAAGAGTCCCTGTACAGTAAGAAACTATGGTAGAATTGCCATGCTGTAATGGTTTGGCCTGATGACAAGTAAGCAATGCCGTGCAGTTTCAGGCTGTGAAAGGCCGTCACGTGGCTTCGCTGCATTATGGGATCACCCAAAGATCTCATCTTCATTTGAATAAGGATTAATATGGAAACCTGCACATAAGCCACTAATATCAATTGACATCAAATGGAATTAAAGCAAAACAGGCAGATGAAAAAGCCAAGCTATCTTTTGTACAAACCACAGTCCCTTTGAACCACATTAAAATGTATGAGCAGTTCCGATCCGATCCGCTCCGCTCCCCAACTCAAAATTTCTGGAAATGTCTTTAAAAGAGCAATCTGCTGGGGAAAATAATAACCTCCTGACTTCTGATTATGCTGGTTCCTTTCAAAGGACAGTACCTCTTAATACTGTACCTTCACCGTACCTGGATTTCCATCTTATTTCAAAGTGTCCCAAGCCTCAAACTCATACCCTAAATGTTTCACAGTAATCCTTATCATCAAAAATAATACTTAAAAAAATAATATTTCAAAAAAAGACAAAAAGAGAACCGCATGACAAAAAGCAAGTAGCGTTGATGTAAAACTCTACGTAGCTGTTCATCTCTAAAGTTCTCAATTTTTTTTCCTTTGATAAGACACAGACATGGAGCGGCGGCAGCACCACTGAGGGGAGCGAGAAACCCAGGTGCCGTTGGACAAAAGCGAAGAGACCCTGTTGCAGTGGCTCTTTAACCTCGTTCTTTCCCTTAAACGTCTCGGTTCCTCTCTATCTTTCCCTGGATATGAGAGACGGCTCAAACAGGCAGCGCACACCTTTGTCACTTCAAGATAAACAGTTTTGGATGAGACATGGAAACTAGTCTCACAGTTCAGTGGAGGAACATGTTTCATGAATGTGTGGGGGCTGATTCCTATGTGTCATGTTATTTAATGAAAGATCTAGCCACTGCGCTTTGTACATTTTCCCTCTCGCTCGCCACTCCAGGCCCATTCCGACCTCTTTTCTCAGATTTCCCTTTTTATCTTCCATGTCAATGATCCCTTTTCACCCCTCCAGAAAATAAACTTCCTTTCAATTTCTCTCATTGATTCTCCCTGTTGGTCCAGGATGAAGTTGGGTTTATCATCAGTCTGTAGGAGGAGGTTTTGGTGATGTGGTGGGTGCTGGTGCCCATGAAACTCTTTGCTCTACTCGATGACCATGCAGCGGGGCAGATGCTGGGAGTAGTATTTGAAGAGTTCGGCTGTGGCACCAGGGCAGTTGGTCAGTTCCAGCTCTTCTAGCTCCTGCAGTTGGATCAGGCCTGATAGACCAGTGGTGGTCAGCAGAGGGCACCCTGAGACAGAGTAAATGAGAGCCGCTTGAATGCAAACGCTAACAGCTCACTTCCTGTTTATAATGCTGTGTGACAACACTATTTGCATCACAGATGATTCCCAATCTGATCTATTGTGATTTTGCTTCGTTAAACCTATATATAGAAATTTAGCAAGAAATAATGCTGAGAAAATACAAAAAATAAATAAAAAATAGTGTTGTTTTAAAATTGCTCTTTCCTATTTGCATTCCATCAAATGTCTCTAAACAACATTAATGCAGTTTAAATAATCAGTTTGATAGGAAGTGTGTTTTCATCCACAGGAATTGAATGTTCTTAGTTTAAAAGCGAAAATTATCATGCTAAATAAATGACATCGACTAGTCAAAAGAAACTTGTTTGGTCATTCTGCGCAGCTGTTGCTGAAACAGGCAGATATTTCTGATCTGCAAATGTACAATGTTCTTTAAAATTCGTATATCACATTGTGATTATGTATTCATCATCTAAAAGTCAAATTTATCTTTCTTTTACAAAGCAATATATTTGTACTCGGGCAGCACTATCTGTTATTGAGGGATTAATGGAGCTTTTTCCATAACATGATTAAGCTCAGGTATTCATAGAAACTATCTACTTCAAAACATAGTGTCATTTCATTATTGTGCTTCATCAGGACTTTATCAGTGCATCCTGCAGAATCAGCACTGTACTTTCAGAGAAAGAGTGGGTTTACCTGCTAGAGAGAGAAGACGAAGACTCCTCATGCCATATAGATGCTGTAACCCAAAGTCTTGCACCTAAAAGAACACAAGGGGAGTTGACATCAAATTTCATGCAGTTTTAGCGATGTGTTGTGATTGCAAAGTTAATGGACAACTAATGTCAACTACCCATACTTTGTTTTAATCATTGTAAGATTATCCCATTTAGGTGACTGAGATAGCTGTACAGACACTTACTTGACAACACCAGCGCAGGTAGAGACTTCTCAGAGTTGACATGGTAGATAAGTAACCCAGGCCTGTATCTGTGATCCGCACGCATCTGAATATAGTCATATGAAGGAGTGTTATTTTACTTCAAGTCTTTAACATCTTTAGGCATACAATAATTGGCATACAAAAAAATATATTTTTTCGTAAATTGTAATTAATTAAGAACTTGATTTTTTTTTTTTTCAGATTAATTATTCAGTGTAGGTAGATATAAAGTTTCACTTACAAAAAATATCATGATATTACCTGGGGAATTTCATACTTTAACCTGCATTATTTTTGTATCAAAATATCATGCTGTTAGCTATAAGATACCATCACTGAATTACAGCACTCCACTGAAATTGTTATAGAACAAGGATTTTAAATCTGTAGTATTTGAAATGGTCTTGTCATTGGTGTAGCTTATTCTTCTTGTTATGCAAAAAAGTCCTAATAACGCTGGCAAAAAAATTCGATGCAATAGAACATTACAGCGACCCTACCCACATAGCATGATTGCAAATGTGATTTTGGTAGTGTACAACAGAATCGAATAGAATATGAATCGAATCGAATGTGAATCGAATATTAATCGAATGTGAATCAAATTAATTGTTAATCAAATGTGATTTGAATCGAATATGAATCAAAATGAATGTAAATTGAATCAAATTTGAATAGAATGTGAATTGAATCGAATGTGATCGAATCTCCGCTTCGCGGAAAATATATATTTATTATTGTTATATATTTAAACAATTATTGATTATTTTTTAAATATATTTTTATTTATATATTGATTGATTGATTTAAAAAAATTATATCCAGTTTCAAAAAAAAAAAAAAAATAGACCAGCTAATGAATAGCCTATATTGATCTATCACTACTTTGGAGGAAATATTTCCTTTCCGTTCCATTATGCAAACTCAGCAGACTCACCGGTCCAGAACCAGCTCCTCCAGTTTGTGTAGGTCACAGGCGATATACTCCAGTGCCATGTCAGTAATGCGGGGGCACCAGGACAGATCCAGACTTCGGAGTTTCCTCAGATTCTCTGCAACCAACTCCACGCCATCATCTGTGATCTTCGAGCAGCCCGACAGGCTGAGAGAGGTGAGGTTGGGCAGGCTGTGCACCATGTTGACTACACCATGGTTGGTGATCTCCCAGCAGGAGTTCAGGCGCAGTGTGTGGGTGGTGTAGCCTTGCTTGGCGGTGAAGTAGGCCATGGCCGTGTCGGTCACATGATAGGCCTGTAGGCTGAGCTCCGATAGGTTGGGAAGGAGCTGAGAAATGGCGGCGATGGCGTCGTCTGCCACGTTGATGCAGTCGCTTACGCTGAGAGAGGTAAGCCGTGCATTCAAGCTGGACCACAGGCCGGCTTCTGTAAAATCATTGCAGCCGGAGAGTTCAAGATGCATCAGCCCTTGCATCTGTTCCAGCATCACCTGAAGAGCCCAGGATGGAGGAGCAATGTTATTTTAATACATACATATACAACTTCACAGCATTATCCTGGAGGAGTTTTTTTTTAAGACCATTCCTGGAGCCTTCTCAGCAATGCACATTCTGGATGTCTCCTTTAATGGACAGACCCAGCTCAGGTCAGCTCAGTAGAGTACTATACCAAACACCAAATTCTATACCAAATTCTTTGAGACCCAATCACCAGAATGTTTCAGGGAAGTTTTGTGTGATAACCAAATAAGAGCTGATACACAATGTCCTCTAATGGTTATTTTTTGGGCTTTATTCTTATAACCACCCAGACAGCAACATAGTGTCGGCCCAGATCCGGCACACATCGGGGGTCTCATTTATAAAACTGTGCGTAGGATCCTTGCTAAAAGTGTAAGTGCGCCCGAAAGCAAAAATATTTTCTCAGACAATCTGCTATTATCATGATAAGCAATCCTCTCTGTAGTTAAAACGTCAAAACACAGCTTGCCACAGGAAAAGTGTTCAAAAGCATTGCATCTAAATACTTCTATTTATTAGAGAATATAAAAAAATGTTGTAACTTCTCAGTAATGATTTCATGTAATTTAAGTGCTTAACTCCATTAATGTGAATGGCATATTTGATCTAAATGTGTATATCAGATGTAAAACATTGTTTAAATCACTCTTTTATTAATTTAAACTGTTATTGTGAACATACACTGTATTTATGATTAGGACTCATAATGAAGATTTAAGATTTTCTCATCTGCAGTCAGATATACATCCTCCTGAGACCCAGAAAAAAAAGTTTTTTGAATTTAGTTTTTTTTCCATGTCATCACACTGTTTAGAGCACAATAAACAAATGGTAAAAAAACACATATATAAAATAATATTTTATTCATACGTTATGCTATGTCCTCTGTAGTGGACGCCAGGACTAAGTTGTTTAAAAAATAAAATGACATGAAATTATATGTATAGGCAAAAACAATGGGATTTTTTTTCAATCACCAATAAATTTTGGGGTTTCAGGATTTTTTCAACCAAAATTTGTATAAAGATTATTCTCAACTATGTTATGAAAGAAATAATGGAATGAATTGATACACCATTTTACTTTTTGCAATATGTGGGTAAAATGGCCATAAATTAATATTCCCATTCAATGCAATGTATCTATACACTGTATCTAATTTGCACATTAATGTGTTCTTGGAGCAACATTTAATGAAAAAAGAAGTGTAACAATTGGAGTAATTATTGGCAACATTTTAATAATATCATCTAATATTTCATAGGAATATTGATGTATAATTTATCTCCATATTCACTTGTTGTGTCTCCCAGAATGCCTGATAAACATGATTTTAGTCCTGATGTCCTCTACAGTGGACACGTTTGAAATCAATGCCCTGTTCTGTAACAGAAAGCATTTTTTAGGGCCCAAGCCTTGAAAAGGCGAAGGCCCTATTGTTTTCCTTAGGATTATTTTTTTTTTTTTTCTCCTCTTTTATTTTTCTTACGACTATTCGGGCACTTTTGGGGCTCTTAACGTGCACGAAAACTCTTGAAACTTTGCACACGGGTCAGAACCCGCGGCCATCAGGGTCGGGGTGAAGATGGTACCCGGGCGTGGCAGGGGGGCTCGACAGCGCCCCCTGGAATGGGCTCCGAAAACTTGGTCCATAAATCAAACACGCTTGTATGTAAGAATATGAAACTCGGTACACATATAGATCTCATCGGTTCATATATACTTCATGCTCTTACTTTTTACCCCAGCCCAACAGGAAGTCGGCTATTTAGGGTTGTTTGTAAAACGCATGCAATGGAATTTAAAGTACTTCTCCTAGAGAATTCAAAGAAATGCCACGAAACTCGGTCAGCATGAACTCAAGACATTGAGGATGAAAAATTGTGAGGGGATTTTTGATATCTCGAACGGTTTGGCCGTGGCGAGGAAACGAAATTATGGCGAGAAACGTGAAACAGGAAGTGTGTTATAACTTCTACATACATTAACTGATCTTGATGAAACTTCAGCAGTGTGTTCGCTGTAAGAGGCCGATCACATGGATGTGACTTTTGTGAGTCAAAGTTATAGCGCCACCAACTGGCAGCAGGAAGTGTGTCACTTTCAAAATGCTTTGAAAGCACCCTCTTATTTTTACCCGATTTGCTTCAAACTTCACTACTATAATGTAAACATACGCCAGATGTAGACCTGTGAATGGATTCTTGATATCTTTGATACTGTTACCGTGGCAACACATCAAACTTCAAAATTCTTTTTTGAGGCTTTTGAGACTCTTAGCATGCTTGAAATTGCATGAAACTCGACAGACATGTCACATATATTAGCCAGTAGACATGTGCAAAGTTTCAGGAACGGGCGTGGTGCAGGGACTCAGTAGCGCCACCTTTTGACAAAAGTGAGAGGGTTAGTTTCATAGTTTTACCTGCAATCTTAAAACTCGGTAGGCATATTGTTCAGATCAAGCCGGACAACTTTCTAATTTACAGATTTTGGTTCCGAACAACAGGAAGTCAGATATTTTGGTTTGAATGGGATGTTTTGGAGTAATCTCTGTCACTCTCTCCCTCTCTCTGCATACCTCTGTGTCTGTGGGGGGAGGGGGATGTGTCTGTTTGAGTGACAAAGCTTTTAATTATTGTTGATCAAGGTTTTGGGGGCTTTTGGGGCCCTTAACATCCTCTAAAACTCTTGAAACTTTGCACACGGGTCAGAACCCGTGGCCATCAGGGCCGGACTGAAGCTGGTACCCGGGCGTGGCAGGGCGGACCGACAGCGCCCCCTGGACTGGGATTCGAACACTTGTCCATAAATCAAAGACACTTGCATGTAATAATATGAAACTCTGTACACTTATAGATCTCATTGGGTTAAACAACTTTCGTGCTCTAAGTTTTACGACATCCCAACAGGAAGCCGGCTATCATGGTTTGTTTGGAAACGCATACCCCTGAAATTCTATTTAATTCTCCTTGGGAATTGATCGGATTTCAAGCAAACTCGGTCAGCATGACGTCAAGACATTGATGATGCTAAATTCCGGAGGGATTTTTGATATCTCGAACGGTTTGGCCGTGGCGAGGAAATTAATTTTATGACTAAAAAAGGACACATAAAGTGTGTTATAACTTTGCTCGTTTTACCTACAGTTACAAAACTTGCCACACATATTGTTCTCATCAAGCCAATCGACTTTCTAATTTAAAGTCATTAGCTCAGAGCAACAGAAAGTCAGATATTGTAGTTTGAATGGATTTCTTGTCCCCCTGCCATTCTGTTTGTGTGTGTGTGTGTGTGTCTGTGGGGGGAAGGGGGAAGGGGGAAGGGGCTCTTTGAGTGATAGTTTAGTTTAAACACCAACTCATACATAGGGCCATACTGCCCTCTTGTGTTCAAAATTATATACATATTTGGTATGTGACTGAGGATCGAGAGCTTTTAAATACGGACGTCCACATTGATAATGGTGGCGCTTGCAGAGCGCTCGAATGAATAAATTAACTAAACGTTCGCTCAGCTCTGCTCGCTCGTCGCCATGGACGCGCACCGTTATGAATGCCCAGTGTTTCCCCTAGGATTTTTTTTCAGGGGGGGGGGGGGGGGGGGGTGGGGGATTGGGGGAACTGCTAGTGTTGCGGAGCAGGTGTATTACGAATACGTGGTGTAAATTTTTTAGCAATCAAAAAGCATGTCTAATTAATTGAAATAGTGTATTATGAATCATTAAACGTATACAACATTTAAAAAAATATATGAAAAAAAATGTCACACTAATTCTGTGTTGTGTTTTTTCTGGTAATAAAATGAAGACATAAAACACAAATTTTATCATTTATCATCAATTTTAATCATATGAAATTAAATAAACTTTTTGTCAAATAACGTGCTGCACAATGAGCTTTACTGTTAAAATTAAAACATGGATTATTCCTTAAATTCAGTTTTGATGATAATTTATTTGGATTAGTGTTAGTATTATTACATTGGGACATATCTAAATTCTACTGTACACCGGTAATATATTTCTGTCAAGTTAAACCGAACTTTTATTTTGACGGGTTGCCGTGAAGACATTTTGAGTTTGTTTGTTTATGTCATAATGATAGTTTTTCTCAAATGAAGCGGTTAAATGATCACGAAGTGACTTTCGGAGTGGATCTAGAGCCTAAATACTAGTATCTATTAATAGGTACTAGTATCTAAAAGGTAATTTTCTCTCTCTCTCTCTCTCTCTCTCTCTCTCTCTCTCTCTCTCTCTCTCTCTCTCTCTCTCTCTCTCTCTCTCTCTCTCTCTCTCTCTGAGCCAATATGGCAAGCCGTTTTAACATTTAATCATTTTAACCTACTAGTCTCTATTTTCATGCTACTAGTACTTATTTTTTAGATACTAGTATCTATTCCATTAAGTACTAGTACTTATACATTAGCGACCAGTGCTTATTCTGTTTAGAATATTCAAAGTGCTTATTCAATTTTTAAGCTTATTTATATTTTCAGAGCAGAAAATCCGATTTTTCTGCTTATTCAATATTGCATCTAAAATGTAAGTGACTTGACGTGTGTGTGTGTGTGTGTGTGTGTGTGTGTGTGTGAGAGAGAGAGAGATTGTGTCTGTTACAGTGACAAGAGTTTAACCCTTTAAGGCCTTGTCTTTTTGGATATATATCTTTTTTTTTTTATAAAAAAAAAAGTGCATACACGCCATATATTTTAAATGTATTGTTTGCTTTAAATTAAATTAAGATTGTATGTTTGGTAATTGAACCTAAATAAATTTAAAACTAATGTGCTATATTTCAGATAAATATATTTGTTTTCCTTCATTTTAATCAACACTAACTTTATTCTCATCTGAATTATAAATAACTTATTTCTGTATAAAATAAAAAATCCCGAATAATCCAGACCAACCAGAGCGCACTATTTCTACAACATCATCAGTGTTGAAGCAGAACTACCAGAGCCGTTCGGCAGATAGCGAGCAGATATTTTGTGTCACGTCGTGCACAATAACCCTAAAGGCACCAGGGTGGCGGTGCCACCGGCTTTATATATATATATATATATATATATAAATATAGCTGCGAGCAGCGATGAAGGGCCAAAGCCGGCGGCACCGCCACCCCGGTGCCTTTAGGTAACTAAAGGCACCGGGGTTGCGGTGCCACCGGCTTGGGCCCGTAATCGCTGCTCGCAGCTATATTTTTATTTGAAACCCCTTAACATTTTCCTGAGATGTTGTTTTATGAAATACAATTTGAAAAAGTAGTCCAATTTAAATATAATTACAATATATTATCATATTTCCATAAGAATGCTACATTTGATCACTAAATTAATGTCAGACATTTTTAAAGACCAAGGAGAAGTTGTTTTCATGGTGAAACCTCCAAACATTTGGTATCTCTGAAAAGTCCTGAATGTGCTCTTTACAGGACACCCAGGTTGTGTCATGTGACATGTATGATGTCAGAGAAATTCACTAAAATATAATGTCCACTACAGTGGACAAAAGTCTATTCTTGGGTCCCAGGAGGATCAGTCAGCTTCACTAAACGGCCCAACACGCTCGCTAGCGCAGATATTTAAGAAGGGAGGAATGTTTGCTTCAAATGATAGGCTACGTGAGTGAAATGATATTTGTATTATCTTGATGTATATGTGTACTTTTCTTTAAATTTTTCTGTCTAAAAGTGACCAAAAATTCATTTAACTCCAGATCACCGTCGGTGTCGCCAAACTGCTCCGTCTCCAAAACGTTCATACGCATGGGTCAAAGTTTGCGTGCAGGTGCGCAAAATTTCCCGTTAAGTTTGTTTTTATTAACCACAACTTATGCGTCGGAAGTGGCGTACGCCTCTTTCAGGGCCTGTTTTGTGCGTATGCAACGGTTATAAATGAGGCCCCAGATGTGGGCCAGATCTGGGGTCTCATTTATAAAACTGTGCGTAGGATCCTTACTAAAAGTGTACATGCCACAAATAGCGTAGACAAAAAAATATTCAGACTTATAAAGCCGTGCGTACGCCAGAACCTGCGCAAAATTCACTTTATAAATCCCAGTCAGTGGAAGACTGTGCACACATGCGTTTCCTCCCCCAAATAACCATATATGGAGCTTACAACATCTAGTTTTACTAAACATATCCTCATCTACATATCATTTGCATGTGCATATTCATCCACGTGATAACATGTTTAATGGTACAAGACATTTGGAAAATGTGAAATATGGATGTGCTGTCACATTACATTAATAAAAATCATTTAGTAGCCTATCATTGCCTTGTTTTGAATAAATAAATCAAATAGAGTAAAATACATTTCAGAGAAAGTTTTTCTCAATCTTTTCCACTGGCCAAATAGTATTTTTATGGAAACAGATAGACCTTGTTGTGCATTATTTGCACGAAACTATTTTCTCAGACAATCTGCTATTATCATGATAAGCAATTATCTCTGTAGTTAAAACATTAAAACACAGCTTCCCAGAGGAAAAGTGTTCAAAAGCATTGCATCCACAACAAATATTTCTATTTATTGAATATAAAAATGTTGTAACTTCTCAGTAATGATATCATGTAGTTTAAGTGTTTAAAGGCAGGGTAGGTAAGTTTGAGAAACTAGCAGAAAACTGCTGGATTTTGAAAGTATCCAACAGAGAAACTCACACCCCCTCCCTTCTGGGCTCCTTCCAAAGCCACGCCCCCAAAACACATGAACGCGTGATGCCAACCGCTCAGCTGGAGAACGCGTTTACCAGTGCCAAGCGGAGAGGAGGGCAGTGCATGGAGTGACATCACCTTTTTTTGCTTTGTTTGCCTGCGCTGACAGTATATGGAGGTACAGATGGTACTGGGAATTTTGACTGCTCTTTCTCTGCCATAATTGTGAGACTTCCTAGCAGGGGCGGAGTGGCAATCGGGAGACTCGGGAGTTTCCCCGGTGGGCCGGTAGTGTTTCGAGGCCCGCGAGGGCCGGTCTGATAATAGTTATACCATGTTAAGTGTTATAGCCATGCGCACTTGAGGCCCAAGCGAGAAAAAAAAAAACGTTTTTGCACTATATATTTGCACTAAGTGCCTGTCTTTTCAGCAAAAAGACACCCTTCATGATGTAGCTACAGTGGCGTAGGTCGTAGGGTGTGAAGTGCTTGAAAGCAGCTTTTGACGCGTTCGACCCGAGTTCGAATCCGCCTTTTGCCGAACTCTCTCTTCTCCCTTTTCCCAACACATATGAGATGTAAACTGTACCGCCTATACCACAAAGGTCTCTAGCGTTATATTTTGACAACGAACTAAAATCGAAACCATGATATGGCTTTGTGCCTTTATAAAACAGCACAAGACTTTAAGTATATAGGCATCCTGTCTGTGCTGCGTGATTGAAAGAAAAGTGCGCTCTTTGCTCACGCGATCAGCACGGTGATCTGGTGTTTTCTCCTATAAAAGCTCAAGGGTTTATTTCTTGCCAGTGAAGAAATTAGGACAAAAGTATTTTAATTTTGCTATAGGCTACTAGGCCTATAGTGTAATGTAGGCTAAAATATACTTTGGAAATATTCATTTTCATTTTTACAGTACATTTATAGGCTATATGGATTTTACGTCATAGGAGTAATTATATAAATCATTATTACAGTATTATAATAATTGTTTGGCATCCTAAAACACCATTGATAATGTAATGTAGACTGAGACTCTCATAACTAAAAAGATGTTTGAGCCCTCTTTAATGTCCATGTACAAATCAATGCTTTTTCTTTGTTCAATGAGCAGTTCATGGGTTGAAGCTCTTAATTTTGATCTCTCAAAGAGCACCAGATTGATGCATTTAACCTTCAAATGTACAAAATTTTCTTGCGGGGGAGCATGCCCCCGAACCCCCCTAGAGGCACAGAGGTCCACCCAACATAAAATCCTATGTGAAAGAACAACCATTTATGAACTTTAATCCAGCATATTACAACTAAGTTCCTTTTAAGTCATTAAAACTGTAAATGCCATATTAAAATGTCCTTGGACAAAATATACATTTGGCCTGCCTAAGAGGGGGCCTACAAGACATTGTGCCCAGGGGCCTCTGAACTCTTAATCCGGCGCTGCCGGCGACGAGGGCCGGTGGTCTACAAAATTTCCCGGTTGATTTTTTGGTCCCACTCCGCCCCTGCTTCCTAGCTTCCGGCCGGTACGAGCCTCTCCTCTTTCGAAATGAGCGAGTCAACCGGGTGCGCGCATGTGGGCAGCTCCTGTAGCAGCAGGGGTGGTAGCCATGGTAGCGAGGGAGAGTGACAGTCGCCCAGCCAATCATTGCATTCATTACGAATGGAAAGAGTAGCTGTGTTTATTGCAGCCCTGAGAGGACTACAGAGTACAGACACAGAGTAGGGGAGCGCGGGGCACAACGTAACGTGGGGCTAGTTGTAACAAACTTGTTTTAAAGGGGTCATATAATGCCATTTTTGTACAAGTTAATATGAATCTTTAGGGTCTAAATGAAAACTTTGTAATATACTTTAATTAAAAATTCTCATTAGTATTGTAAGAAAACACTAATTTTACCTGGTCAAAAACAGCTCTGTTTTCAGCACGCCGTTTCAGTGCATATGCCTTTAAATGATAATGAGCTTCGCTCACTCCGCCCCTCTGTTCTGCGGGCGTTTTGACACAACGCACGTGGAGTGTTGCCTTGACAACAGTTGAGGGTATATTTTGGAGAAAGAATGGCAGCGGGAGTCTCTGAGGACACATCTGTGCAACCGTATCAGTTTGAACCGGAGTCGGACCCGGAACAAGATGACGGCCGCAAAGAAGTTTGACAATTAAGGCTCGAACAGGACGTTTCTGAATGGTTGGTTAACATAATGTCACTTTGATCTATCTTTGTATGTACTGGCAGGGTAGATTAGTGAGATACTAACACTGTGTTTACTGATGTATACGTTAGTTCATTGACAGATTGATGTTACAGTTAATGGTCATGAACAACTTTTTTTCGCGATTTGCAAAGATTAATATAAAGATTAATAAAACTGTATACTCACTTCTTCTGGAGGTGCAGCAGGGACATGAATAGTTGGTTACTATTATTTTTTCAGGACCAGCTTCTTAGCAAAACCAGCTTTATACTGAGTCTGACCCTCGTTTATAAAGCAGTCTGGTGAGAAATGATTCGCGCAAACATGAAAGCATTGACGTTGCTCGTGGGGAATATTCCCTTCGAAAACAAAACTCAGCCACTGCGTCTTCAGCGGTTCGGATTTAGGAAACATCCAAATGACTTCTGTGTTCGTTATTACACCCAAGAACAGAACACCACAATCGCTTAGACCCCATTCTGCTCCAGCGTATCAACAATAGCGGACTATGATGACAGCTCGCTCAGGGGATGTGTTGAAACACTGCTGTCAATCAACAATCGTCACAAAATCGAACGGCTCAATTTGAGACAGAGGAAACAATTTGAGTGAGATTAAAACAAAAACACTGGATGAATTTTTATCATAATAGGATGGTTATGTACAGGCACTGCCAACACACATTTCAGTACAATCAACTTGAAAAAGTGCATGTACCATTATATGACCCCTTTTAAATACTTCCACACATGCCAGCATGACAAATCTTAGTGCATTTACTAGTTGCCATTTCAACAAATTGCGCCAAAATTCAGAAATCTTTGTAAGATATCACTGAACATTTATTTAACCATAGCAAAAGTACATTTATTACTTAAGTTAATTTTTCATCTCTATTTTTTGTGTTTATTTAAAATTAGACAAATCTGATATTATTTTAATCTCCAATCTGTTGTTTAACAGTTGATATAGTTCTTTAATGCTTCGCTAACTAGCAGAAGACACTAGCAGGGTTTAAACAGTTGTGCAGTTGGGGCACGTTGTAACACTGCGTTACAATGTGCCCCTATTAAAAATATGCTATTATATTCTATACTTTTATGAATTATATTGATAAAACATGAGAAACATGTAAATAAAGACTGAGAGTCAATGTTCAGAAATTATTCATTATTATTTTGTTTTGAACTGTGCTGTGTTTTCTCAAAAAAACTCAAAAATTAGCTTATTTTTAATTATTAAAAAATGCCATTATTTTATATGAAAAAGTTAATAATTGTATATTATTATAAAATATTTTGGTTTGACTTGTATATTTTTTTGATTAGATCATTTTAAGCTGTCATATGGTGATGTTACAATGTGCCCCTCACATGTTACAATGTACCCCACCTTATGGGGCACGTTGTCACATTTCACTTCTATTCTTTCGGGGTAAATCAAGAAAAAAGTACACTGTATTAATAAAACAAAACCACATAATTGTACTAGATTTGTGGGAAATTAATGTGGGAAAAAATAAATACTCTAAACCCTAAGTAGATTTACACAAACTGAGAAAGTCAAAAAGCGTTACGTTGTGCCCTGCTCTCCCCTACTTACATTTTAGATATGTAGCCTATTGGTATAGAGACAGTTTAAACAAATTTGGGGAAAAGTGTTTTGGAAACAAACTGCCTACCCTGCCTTTAACTCCATTAATGAGAATGGCATATTTAATCTAAATGTTTAAATCAGAAGTAGCCTAAACCATAGTTTAAATCATTATTTTATTTATTTAAACTGTTATTGTTAACATGCACTGTATTTATGATTAGGACTCATAATGAAGATTTACGGGTTTACTTCATCTGCCGTTAGATATGCGTCAGTTTCACTAAACGGTCCAACGCGCTCGCTGGTGCGGATATTTAAGAAGCGACTATATTTGCTTCAAGTGATAGGCTTGGTGAGTGAAATTATATTTGTATTATCTTTCTGTATATAATTTTCTTTAGATTTTCTGTCTAAAAGTGACCACAAAGACATAACTCCAGCTCACCATCGGTGTCGCCAAACTGCTCCGTCAAACTTATAAATTAACGGTCAGTTTTCATTTTTTCCTGCTCACAGATTCACACTTCTTGTTTATGTCTTTAGGCTATTTAATTTACTTATGAGAGTAGGCTATATGTTTATGATCTCACTCAGCGTGATTATACACGTCCACAGAACAGCAAACAAAACTATTCCTCTGGATCGCGATTGTTTCTTTAACAAGGTAGTGCTAGAGCATTATGACGTTCGCAAGTAACTTCCAGTCGCCGCCTCGCAGGTTTCATTGAGCCACAACGGCGTTGTGAAAGACCAGTGAGGTAACAAGAGGTTGCCTAAACTGCTTAGTCTAGTCTTAAGTTATTCAGCTATTTTCTTTTTATTCAAAACTGGTCCTAACTTTTAAAGTCAGTTAGATAATGTAGATCGGTCTAATTTGAATCGGAAAAGTAAGACTGATTACCTCTTAACTAGTTGGTCCAACTCTATTGGCTAAATTTATGCAACTGGCCCATCCTTTGGCGTCATACATGTGACTCTTTGTACATTTCGTCTAAATCCAACGCACATGGCATCGTTTAGCGTGAATATGAGACGCAGATCCCAAGGCGTCATAACCGTACCCTACCCCAGACCTAAACCTACCCATAACAGTGCGTGTTATATTGACGCTAAAGGATGCCATGTGCGTAAGATTTCGACGAAATCACCTGTATGACCCCAAAGGATGAGAATGCGTTGCCTGGCCTCAGGGCTTTCCCTCGATGTTGCAGATGCTTGCAGTGTGCGATCTCGACGCATTTTGGGAAACTATACTATGACAACAAAGCTCAAGACTTGGAATTATTGAGCAAAGCGGAAAGGACGGAAATAACATTGATGCATGGATGCCTGCACTATCACCGGTGAGTGGCCTAAGCCTTCTGTTTTTTTAGCCAAACCCGTATGTCACAGAATAGATTACAATTCAAGAGACATGATTTCAGTTTTGGCCAGATGTGCAGGGTGATTTATTGTGCTTATTTTTTTTAATTAATGAGGGGCAGAATTAGGGGTGTAACATATCTGTCCCAATATATCGCAATACAAAAATGCAGCAACATGTAGGCCTATGTGGATAGTGACATCTGTATTGTATATAGTTCACACAAAATGAAAATTACTGTGGGAGTTTTTGTGTCAATATACTACATTAAACTACTATATAATGTTGAATATAATGTATAGTAATGCATTGGGGGAGTATTTGTGGGTCCTGATAATGCCAAATGTCTTATGTTATTAGTAAAAAGTGGCCTCAATTATTTTAAATGTATCTAGTCAGTGGCAGAGTGCAGGCATATTCGTCTAAAATAATTCTGTATTTTCAGCTTCAGAATCATGAATATTCTGATGTCACCATTGTCCTGTCCATTCGGTTACCACCAAGCCTATTTATTTATTCATCAGTGTATACCAAACAGTACATTTTTAATGTCTTGGAGTATCACAAACAATAATATCATATCTTGAGTTCAGTATCGGGATATGCATTCATGAGAGTATCGTTACACCCTTAGACAGAATTATTAAGGGTCAAAATTGTTTCCAGTGGTAATCAACAATCACAAATGCTGTCAATAGAGCTTAAAGGGGTGGTTCAGAATTTTGGACATCAGGCTTCATTTCCAAGTTAGCCTTAGTGTTATTTATCAGTGGAGACAGTTTTCAAAACTTTTCATCCAGTCGTTCCAGTTGCAAAGTTCGCCGGTGCTAGGCTAGCGCGAGTCAACGATAACTGCTAGCCTGCCATTAAAAACAGTTTTACCCACTCCACAGTACACCAAAAGCAAATAAATTATAACGCCAGCCAGACTATCGATGTAAATGTCTGTTAAGGTTCCGACGTAAATGGTAGTAACCAGACCGAATAAGAAAGAAAATTTCGGTGACTGATTTCGGTGCCTGAGTCTCTGTGTCATGAGGCGCACACACGCAAAGTCTCTCGCTCTCTCCCTCTCCGCCGTGCGCGCACTATACGGTTTCGAGCACATTCTGTTCTGTCTCGCATGCGCGCTCTTGCTCGCTCGCTCTAGATTCCGGGAGATTTTAACTAATTTGCGGGCATTAGGGAGCCGTTATCAATATGCTGGAGACTCCCGGAACGTCTGCTGATAGCGAGGGGATTAATGAAGATGCCGAAGACAAAACGCTCCAAGGTTTGGCTGCATTTCACGTGTAAAATTACTCGTCAGAACGCCCTCTCTAGGTGTGCCGATTGTCTGAAACCCATATAGAATCACGGCAATCCATTGGCTGATGGCGCGGGCGCCGCCTTGACGCTCTTACGTCGTCATATTATATTAGCGCGCGCATCATCTGCTCCTCAGATTTCTCTGCCGAAAAAGGAAGCTTGTCGGCAGCGCAAGGAGTTTGGCAGCGAACACAGCGTCTCGTTCCCTATTCAGAGAACATGGGTTACACCAGTAACCAGAGACGTTCTCTTTCATAGGTTTACTCAAAGCTGCGTAGCTAAGACGCAGTGGGAACGAAATACCAAACTCGCCAAGCTAAGCGCTGCGTAACTAGTACAATGACCAGATAACTTAAGCCTAGTTCACACTACATGATTTTAAGCCCGATTTAAGCCCGATTTGCAAATCGTTGAGCTCGCCGACAGGTCAGGGTGTTATCGCGTGCAAATCGCGGGGATTAGCGGGAGATGAACGCTCGCCAATCTGTTAGTATGAAAGAGCCAACAACGCAGCAAAGATGCTCGCAGATGTGTCACCGAGCCCAGAAAAATATCTAGCATGCTAGATATCCAGAGCTGTCGACTCAAACTCACGTGATGTCATGAGCTACAGCCAATCAGAGCAGCACTAGTTTCTGTCTGACGTCCATAATCGCGTGTTGTGTTCTTCTTCGTCTTCTTCGCTGGGTATTGGCGTGCGTGCTGTTTCCCAGGGGGTAATCCATCAGCCGGAAGTTGAAGCCTCGCGGGAGCCCCCATTGTAGCAGAACTTCACCTGCTGTTAGCATTCCATTGACTCGCTTTGACAGCGAATAACTTTACATCTAAGGCGTCCAAAGACTCCATTTGTCCATTATTTATTTCTAAAGAAACACGACAATGTATAAAAGGCTCCATTACCTTGTATCTTACGTTATGGCCCCGTAGAAGCAGTTTTTATAAAAATAGGCTAATGATTGCGTCATAACGAATCGACTCTCCGTCGCACAGTAGAGAAATTACCGTATAGACAGGAGGAGAAGCTCGCAGGCAATCGGGGGGACGTGAAGGCATAAAGTCGAGGGAGAAGCCCACAGAGAGTCATAAAGTTGATCCTGCTGCTAGCTCATGGACAGCTAATACTCACTCTCTCCGTCTCTGTGAGATTCGGAAGGAAATTATTCAGATTTCACTCGGCACAGCTACTAGAAGACATACAGGTTGCTCACGTGACAGGCTCAGTTTGAGCCTGCGCAGTACGCCTGGCTATCAGCTTTTAACAGGCTTCAATTTTCTCCCTTGAAATCAATGGGGTTGCTGTGTCCATTTCTTTTACTGTCTATGGCTGTTTCGCGGCATTTCCGGTTCGTTTTATCGCGTGATTTTTTGTGACAAAACGTGGTTTGTAGACAAGATAGAATCGTTGGGTGACAGAGTTGTTGTCAACTCATGTAGTGTGTTACCTCCTGTTGCGGATCAATCACGTTGTGTCGTGTGGTGTGAACAGCTCAACAACTTGAACACTCCTGATTTCACAGAGAGCAAGTCATGTAGTGTGAACCGCACAGTTCAGCCCAACATTTTAAAACCATGTAGTGTGAACTAGGCTTTACATGACTGGTTCAAGCAGACAAAACATGGGAACCTGTAGCCATGTCGATATTAGATTACCCTGGTAGTAATCTCTATTAATCTCCAGTATTATTACATTGTTTGATACAATATTGTTTTATTTTATATTATGTTAATGCGAATTTTTATTTTATATTGGTTTATTTATTATTACCATATGTTACTTGTATTTATATTGTTTAAAGATTTAAGTTAATATTGTGTCCAGTTTGGCCCTGTAAATAAAAGGGTATTATTTTTTGACAAAGTGTGTGCGGTTTCGTTTTCTTAAGTACCGTTTCAAGAATCGTTTAAGCACCGGAACCGTTTAAAAAATACAGAGTAGGTACTGGTATCGGATAAAACCCAACCCTATTGATTTCTAACATTATTCTCTCAACAGACATTTACATCGATAGTCTGGCGTTATAATTTATTTGCTTTTGGTGTACTGTGGAGTGGGTAAAACTGTTTTTAATGGCAGGCTAGCAGTTACCGTTGACTCGCGCTAGCCTAGCACCAGCGAACTATGCAACTGGAACGACTGGATGACAATTTTCGAAAACTGTCTCCACTGATAAATAACACTAAGGCTAACTTGGAAATGAGGCCCGATGTCTAAAATTCTGAACCACCCCTTTAATATGTTTTGAACCTTGATTTTTTTTTTAAACACAACAAAATGGAAATAACATTAATGATAGGCTACAGATACATATTGGAACCGTTTGTCCGAAAGAAACTTAAGATTATTTTCCTTCTTCTAATACCTAATTCTTAACCTGACTTATGCACATTGGGAAAACTGACTGCATTCCAAATTAGAAAGATCCATGGCATAGAACTATTAAATGCAGTTAATTGTTTAAAAGTTTGTGTATTAAATGTAAAGATTGTCCAAAATGTATAACTAGAGTAGGGCTCAAATAATGCACACCTGAATTTTTGTCCTAATTGTTGTGATCAACAAGAAGTGTTTGCATTCAGAAGGACTGCAACTAATGGATTGTGTGACCCCACTGACCTATTTACCAAGCCATAGGAAAAAAAAAGAGGGAACAATGTACACATTTTCTGTTTTTAATCACTTAAAGTTTCCAGTGACATCTTATATTTATGATGAAGAGACTAAGACAAATTGCAAGGGAAAGAGCTCATTTCAGCAAGAAAACAACTCTTGAAGGCAGGACTCTTTTATTGAGTACTTGGTCATGATCCAAGCCTTGTGCTGTGATATCTGCCCTGCCCTGCCCTATATAATTCACAAAACAAGCCCGAGGTGCACAGTCCTCTCTCAGACAGATGAAGCTCCAGCTTCTATCTCTGCACATGCTGGTTTGCATATCTGAGGGGAAAAAAAGCTTGGATGCCGTCACAAACAATTTGAGAGTTCGCCATGGCAACAAAAGCCCAGTCCTAGAATAGCAACAGCATAGAGAGTAGAGACAAGTGTGATGAGAGTGATCATTGCTGCATGTTCTTGCAAAACACACTTATTTCTAACCATGTATGTTAGCTGCTTCTGATCACATTTCCATACAGCTAATTATTTTGTCATACTTAATAGGGGTGGGTAGTAAATGATGGAAATCTTCAATCATAAAGAGTAATTCATAGGATGAACGAGTTAGGATAGAACTTTTCAATAATATAGAATTAAATACTTCACAAATTAATTCAAAGATTTTTTTATATTTGATTGTTGCAAAGCAAAATATAAGAATCCATGCAAGTTAATGTACAGAAAAAAATTTGCTTCCGCTCTGGAATGGCGTTCCCTCTCGGATGACATCAGTTTGACGGCTTGGGTTGAATTTCCTTAAATGAGTCATAACCTGTAATTTTCACTTTTCCACGAGAATCAATGTATGTTATGATTGCCTAACGATTATACATTGGCCGGGAAGCCGATATTCAAAAGTGAAGCGTTTGTTTACCCCAGGGTTCGTAAACCAGCCCACGTGCACGCGCACTCAAATACGAGATTTTAATTTCTCCCCCGACTTGACGTCAAGACGGGGCAGGATATACCATATATGGACACCGCAGACATATGCTGCAGGAAGCCCGCCCCGCCCCTCTCCCACTCATATTCAGTCAAGAAAAATGCAGAAATGTAGTGCACACGTGAGTTGCTCTGTGGTTGACTGCCAGAATCAACATTCAAATGTGTTTTCTCTACCAAAAACGGACCAAACTACCAGGGACCAGTGGATGAAATTAATTTTTAATGACGCTGTTCCAACAACCCTATCAACTGGCTCAACGTTAGGTGTCTGCGGACTCTGCGCTAAACATTTTACACAGGAATCCTTTACAAATTTGGGGCAATATCAGGCGAAGTTGGCCTCGAAGCTACGTTTGGAAAAAGGTGCCATTCAGGGACTTGCCTGAAATTGAAACGGTAAGACTGTGTTTTTATTACTCTACTGTGTGTAACAAACAGCAGCTAACTACTAATGCGGCTATTGTATGTAACGTTAGCTTCGAGGTAAACACGGGGAATGGACTCAACGAATGCTAGCCACATCTTTCCACTTTGTTTTACACTACAGTAGTGATGGTACAGGAGTCCATGCTCAGTGCCTAAAACTGTTAGCTAAATGTAATTATGAAAACAATATACCACAAAACATTATTAGCAAAACTAGTCGCGGCCAGGTCGGGTTCATTCACAACTTGCGCCATGATGTCATTTTGGAATGATATGCTGAAGTTACCTGCGGTGTCAAGCCCCCCTCCTTCCTGCCACCAATCAACGCGCCCCTCATTTGCATTATTAAAATGACCGTCCACGACAGCCAAAATATCGCATCAAATCTCGCGAAACAATAATGCATTCAGAAATAAGGGTCAGAGGAGATCTGTGTTTATTTTTTTTCCACTTTTCTTTTTTAGAAGGGCCTGAAAGACTATAATAGAGCGTGGGTATCCAAGGTAATACTATGACTCCTTTAACCATTCACCTTCAACCGTCAGTCTGCTATGAGTGAGGGATGGGTATATTCAATATTTAATTTCACTTATTTAAAGTCCCTTTCACACAGAACGTTGATCCCAAAATATTGCCATACAATTGCAATAGTGCCTTCTGTGTGAACGCAAACATGTCCCAGGATGGGGACCTAGTAACATTGCCGGTCCCGGTAATCAGTCCCGAAATGTGCCCTGTGTGAATAAAAGGCAGGACCAATGCCGCAAGGGGTGTGTCGTGGTGATGACACTGAAGCTGAGATCGTTTGCCAGCTTAGTGGAACGATAGGGCCTACGCTATACGCTAGTTTATGACAAATCCCGGGACACATTATCAGTTTATTTTCCAGAATGTTTGTGTGAAAGGGGATTTGGAAATACCTAACAACACTAGCAACTTCTGGTTCACGAGCACTTTAACAAAAAATCATACAAATTCTAAATAATGCCATGAAATCCAAATTTACAATTATTGTTTTTTTTATGGAATATTGCCGTATTTATTATAAATGATTTATCTGTGCACATCATTATTATTATTATTTTTTTCAAATTCTTGTGCATTTGTAATATTTAATCAGAATAACTTCCCCTCCCTCTTGCAGTGACATCTCTTCTTCTCTCTGAAGACGTGTTTACTGGCGCGGGGACGGGACAACCTGTCACTCACATGACACCACAGCAATAGCAAACCACAACCATTCAATCAATTCCTGAGGGACAAAAACAAGTCCAGTCTTACATTTTATTTAGTTCGTAAAGCCATAACTGTGGTATAAATCTCTACCCGTTGATCGATATTTACCATTGCACGGTATACACAAAGTTTTTTGCATGAATATGTTATCTGTATTTCTTAATAGTCAAATAATTCCTGGACATAATTACCTCAAGTCCTGCATCCGTGATAGTCGACCTCTTAAGACTGACAGACTTGACTCCCTTTTTTGACAGCGGATAGTTGTCGATGAACTCACAAATGTCCAAATCAGAGACCCCCACCAGACAGAAGGACTGGAAGCCTCTAAGAGCAAAAGCCTGCAGGCTAACAAACTCCTTCTCCCCATTGGGCAGGATAGTGTAGAGTTCCTTGGCATGTAGAATGGGCATCACACCTTCCCAGAACTTGGGCTGGTAGAGCACTTTCCGCCACGTCTTGCACACCTGGGCTAGAATGCACTTTTCTGCTGTGGTGAAGTACCATAAGAGCCGGTTCAGCACCTTTTCATCCAGCACCAGTTGTCTCTCCAGCAGGGGTTTGGGGAATTGCCGGAGGGGAGGTTTGATGGCAGTCACGGGGCTCGTGTCCAGGTCGGGGCCCAACAGTGAGGCGGCTGTGGGCAGGGGCTCCAGGTGATACGGCAGGCTAGGGGGAGGCAAGATGGTGGGCACAGAGGACGACTGGCACAGGCGATTCTTGGCAGCTGGTGTGCCTTTAGTGATGCTGGCCGAACCGAGGCCGTTGGGCTGGGGGGGCAGCTTGACCATGCCGTTCCGTGTCACGCAGGGAGACTTGAGGTCACTGGGAGTGGACATATTCAGCATTGGAAGCCTGTGAATAGACCAGAGTTGAGTTATTGCTCTTGGATGCAATTACATCTTGAGAGTGAAATAAAAATATATTATGAAAAAAAAAGAAACTATTATTTTTCACACTATGCATATGATCAGGGCTCTTTAAAAAGTGTTCATTTTTTATGGCAGGGCTTAACAATAACAGTTTTTTCCAATGACAGATTTTGACTTGCCCTGCCAACATTTTCACTGGTCCACAAATATGATGGATAAATATTTTTAGCAACATATTTTTTTGTTTCTCTTTCCCATATAGTTTCTTAATCTTTTTTTTTTAATTTCAACAAATCTTCATCTATATTAGCCTTTTTGGGGTAAAAAAATTAAATACAAAAAAAAAAAATAGATAAAAAATCCCTCATGCTAAAAGTCCCATTTGAAAAGACTGTTCGTTTCAGTTCCCCAGGAACTTTTGTCCTCATACTTTGGGTAAAAAGCCCTTTTATCTGCATTTTTAATCAAAACTTCTTTTACCGTTTCTTTTCACACAGTTTGTGGGCGGCTTAAGGTTTTTTAACCCTAATATTGTACTGTACCCTAATATTTGTAACAGTAGACTTAGATTCAGAGGCTTGTTTAATACTGACCACCAAATTAGATTTGTGTTTCAAATCCGATCTTTAAAGGAGAACTCCGGCGCAAAATGAACCTTTGGTCTAATAAAACATTGGTACCTAGTCAACCGTTTTCTGAGATTTGTTTTCATGATAATCGAATGTAAAGAGTTTTATCTCTAAAAACTGTTTAGCGTATAACGCTAGTAATGGGGGCATATAATAAGTAAAAAGAAACCGCTAGTTTATACCACTAACAAGGCTCAAAATAGCCCCACACGAACACAGTAGCATAATGCGGGTCCCTACATGCAAAATGAAGCATTGAGAACTTTGTAAGTGTACAGACCGTTTAATAAGAAGATAAAGATAAAGACAGTCCACTTTGTGTATACAGACAGGAGCCATCTTTGGAAAACAGTCTCGACTAATCAAACCACGAACGACGTGCTAAGTGAGCTGAACTGTATGAAGTTCAGTGAACTTCTGAACTGTATGAATGGCGTTCGTGGTTTGATTAGTCGAGACTGTTTTCCAAAGATGGCTCCTGTCTGTGTACACGAAGTGGACTGTCTTTATCTTTATCTTCTTATTAAACGGTCTGTACACTTACAAAGTTCTCAATGCTTCGGTTTGCATGTAGGGACCCGCATTATGCTACTGTGTTCGTGTGGGGCTATTTTGAGCCTTGTTAGTGGTATAAACTAGCGGTTTCTTTTTACTTATTATATGCCCCCATTACTAGCGTTATACGCTAAACCGTTTTTAGAGATAAAACTCTTTACATTCGATTATCATGAAAACAAATCTCAGAGAACGATTGACTAGGTACCAATGTTTTATTAGACCAAAGGTTCATTTTGCGCCGGAGTTCTCCTTTAAGACCAACTGTCTACACTGTCATTTAGCAGGTAATCTGATCTGTTTGTTGAATATCTTATATATCTTTTGCAATTGTAAGCATGATGACATAAGTTGCTTTTTTTACAGACACTGATAGTATATTTCAGTATGGAAATGGAAAGAATGAACAAAACCTAGAAATTTGACCTGATATAAACGTCATGATGGTGAACTCATCAGGTGCATGACACAACATACTGTAAGACCCAGGTGCTTTACTGTATTTTACACATCAATGCAGGTGTTCACTCACTTTCTCGCTGACTCATTTATTATTCAAAGTAGTCACATTCACTGTATGCATAGTGAGTGAAAATCAGTAAATTATGTTTCAGCACATAAATATATTGTATCATGACCCAAATGATGAAAAAGAATAAACAGTCTTCTGAAATATCAGTTTTGCCAGTGATAAAATATCTAAAGAAGGCATTAGAATTGTTCAGAGAAATGCCTTGTTGGAAGTGTCTGAAGAATATATTCTGAAGCGGAGCTGCCTTTTCAACACCCTGGTCCACCTTAAAACCCTCCATGCAGGTGTGCGTGCTCTGTGTTCTAATGGTTCAAGTGTAAAATGTCAATGAGTGTTGCTTGCTTTAAGACATTTTTCTCAATAAGACTATATTTGCAGCTGAAATACTTGCGCGTTCCAGCATGAGTTGGATTTACATGAAGAAAAGCAAAACATGTTGATTTTGCATGAGTGTTTTGACTGAATGACCACTAGACCTTCACAAGAGAAACACAATCTAGGTAAAAAACTATGCAAATGAACAACTCATTTCACGGCTTTTGAAAACACATCTATTGTGTTTCCCTAGGAAACCAAACACTAAAGAGTTGACCAGAAACCCCATTTCCACCCACACTCAAGAGGTGGAGCTTTCTAAGATTACATGTGATCAACAGAGAAGTAGTGCAAGAACTTATTGATTTGATTAGAAATTGAGCAAAAGAAATGTATTAAATTGTGATTCCCAACTAGGAGTACTTAAGCAAGGGATGGATAATTCATAAGATTTCTATTTTGTTAAACCTAGAAAACTTTATATTGAAATTTATTTAAATACATTTTTTAAAGATTATTTAAAAAATAAAAATATTAGAATGTTATAGAGTAATAGATTCGAATCTTTTGAGTAAAATTATGTAGTTTGTAGTTTGTACATATAGCCATTACTCCAATCTTCAGTGTTGCACGATCCTTCAGAAATCATTATAATATGATGATTTGCTGCTTAAGAGATTTATTATTATTTTTTGTGGAAACCAAAATCTTTTCATCTTTTTCAATATTCTCTGAGGAATAACAATGTCCACAGAACAGCATTTATTTAAAATAGACATATTTTGTAGCATACAGTACTTGTCTTTACCAATTTGAAGTAACAAAAATATTAATAGCTTTAAAAAAACAAAAACAAAAAAAACATTTGAGCGTGTGTGTGTAAAAAAACAACAACATTTCATCACAATAAATCTTGTAGTGTTGTTGTTTTTTAAGTTATTGTGTTAAATAATTGAATTCCTGTTTGAGGAAAGAATACAGAATATGTACGTTTTGAGTTTAATCTGCTAGTAACGTTTCTCTATAGCCTGACTTCGTCATACTCATATTCTAGTCTGAATGTGAGTCTGATACTGCTTCATAGGGCTTTGATTATGAGGCGTGTCTTAACCGAACCAGGAAAAAAAAACTCTGCACTCAATTGGATAGACCTACAACCAATGAGAGCAACGCAGTAAGTCAACTACTTTGCATTGCACAGTTGTCAACTACAGAACTCAACTGCACGCACGCTGGAAGAAGTAAAATAACGAGTGTTGCTTCTTTTACTTGGCCCTCTATGAGTGCGACCAAAGGAGAAACCACAACGACCACAGGGTTTTCATTGCGTCCCATCTTCTTAGTTACCATCGGAGCCAGCTGATAAATTAAACTTTTGCCGAATCCCATAGGAAGGACGGCAAACACATCTTTCCGATCGACAACTGCCTTGATTGCAGTTCTATGTTCGTCTTTTAAAATGAATGCGCTGTCGATTTCTTTTACAACGGACGCGATAGCGGAATCTCTACATCTCAGTTCTCCAGCGGCAGTCACCTTTGAGGGAAACCAGTTCAACCCAAGCGCTCTTTGATAACGTGAGGATTACGTCCCTGCAGATCATCTGTCCATCATCGTATAAAGCCCGCCCTGGCAATTTGATTGGCCCGACGATTTCTGAACCGATCATAATTACTCCTCAATGGAGCGAGTCCAGACCGAACTTCCCGATCAAAAAATGTTGTGGGCAGGGTTCGGGCTGGCATCCAGGCTAGTTTCTCTATGATTTCCTCCAGAAGTGTCAAAACCTGTGAAGACAAATAAGCTCAGGTGTCTCTTTAAAAAGAGACTTGACATAAGACGATGAGTCTGATTTTTAACCACATGCGATTCATTTCAATGGTTCAATTGGTATTGATGAAAGGGTATTTGAGCTTTACTGATGGGACTCTGGGGGACATAAAATAAAAAAAGTTGCAAAACACTGCCATTTGAGACAATTTCTTTTGTGTTTTAATGCAGTGTGCAAAGAGGAAAAACTGGCATGAAAAATGTCCAGAATTAAGAGGAACTATAAGTATCTAAAATAGCAGACGTGTGTGTGAAGAGAGAGAGAGAGAGAGAGAGAGAGAGAGAGAGAGAGAGAGAGAGAGAGCAACTTCAGCACCAAGGAGAGCAACTGAACTGCCTGATGAAGCACATCAGAATGCCTTCAGCTACACTTCTGCACTGCAGAGGAGCGCTTTGGCCCACCAAGATGTTGTGTGGGCAATGCAGTGGAGAGTTCCCAATGAAAACTGAGGCCCCATTCAATAAGTTGACACAGAAAGGGCTAGTGGTCCACTGCACTGGGGCAAACAAACAATGCAATGACAAACCATGTGCAGCAAATGTTTGAGTGGCGAGGGATGTTTTTTTTTTTTTTTTTAATAAATGAGGCTAGTTGACATTCTGGATGGGGCTTGATGGGAACTCTCTGTACCGAGATATGTGCCAAGTAAGAAGTGGTGGCAGCTTGCCAGGGCCCTATCGATATGCTGTCTTTACCTTCCATTTCAGCACAAAATGTATAGTTTTAAAGAAAAAGGAGTAATGTGCGTTAAAGGTTGGGGTGGGGAATCTATATTTAAAACTATATTTTTATCTCAAAATACCGTAGTGATATTCTCACGATATCCTCACAATATTTAGACTTTTCACATTAAGAAGAGCGATTCACTCACAGAGGAAGTTTTGTGGCATTAGATCTGCATTAAAATAACCAGTATATGTTGCTCAGCAATTCTCTGACACAGTGACCCTTCTCTGTACAAAGGTCTAACTATAACCTCTGGGTGTGTTCTCATGTTTCAGTCAATAGGTTTTTATACACCGAAACAAAATTACATAAAGGATGTTAACACCTTATAGATATATCTGCTTGTCATTAAACAATTTCAAATTTACATGAGATTATTTAAAATTCAGATGCTAAAGCTGTGGTTCTTCTCTTAACATCCAGCACTAGAACAAATCAGTTCAGCTGTCGCCCCCATGAAGAATTTGAAAAGGGGAAGTAGCCAGGGAAAACCTCCAGAAACAGTTAAGAGGCAGAGAATTTGAAAGTGAGACATGGAAAGGGCATGGCTGCAATCCAGATGGGTTCAAGGGAGTTCATCTGGGCATACAGGAGGGGAAAAAGCACCTCTTAAATAATTAGGGGGGTGTTTTAAAAGCACACGGCTTATAAATGATGTCCGCATGCTGAGCGCCTTTCTACTTTTCCAAATAAAAGTGCCACACATACAGAGGTTCTTTTCTGAATCAAGCTGAGAGGATTAGAATAGCTGGAATTAGCTTATCAAAGATAAATTGGCTACTTCATTACAAATGAATGAATCTACTAAATAACTGATTAAATTGTTTGTTTAGCTTTTACCTCAAGTTATTGCATATGATTTCATCCTGGCCTCTAACTGTTCTTAAGTTTGAAAAAAATCGATAATGACGTCAAATTAAAGACTCATTGGGTCAAGGCCAAATTCTGAGAAATTCTGAGTACTTCCTTCTTTTCTAGGGAGGATTATTGACTTTATTAAAAATAGCAAAAATTGAGATTGAGAACATATGCTAATGCCTTTAACTATATTGTCCTTCTTTCATAAAACATTATCTTTGTCAGTATCAGGGTTACTCATGTCATTGTAAGCCCAAAGTATGTGGCAGGGAAGTCCTTTTTGGACCCGCCAACTTTCATTATATGGACAAACAAACAGCTGAAACCTTATTCAAAAATCTTTTTCTGTGTTTTGCAGAGAAAGTCATGCAAATTTGTAAACATTGAGTGTTTTGAGTGTTAGTAAATTATTTATTTATTTTTATTTATTTTTTTGGATGAACTAATCTTTTAAGGTCTTCTTTGGGGAGGTCAGATGGTTAGAGAACACTTGGATTTTACATAATATGGTTCTATACTGTTATATACTATCCTGTCCAGAAGCTAGACGTTTGAGATGTTTGGCCTGAAAGTTTTTCCTTTACAAAGATGCCATTATAGAACAAATGCTTTCGAATACAAGGGAACTGGTCTGTATCAGTCAAGGACAAACCGCTATAAACTTTCTAGAGCATTTCTCCAACTGTTGACAGCACGTCTGCATGGAGTAAATCCATTCTCCCCTCTGCCACTTTGCAAGCCTTTTCATTTCGCCAACAGGCCCGGCCTCCTTACCCATGTTATTAGGATTTACTGACGAAACACACAAGCCCTACGACAACAAACAAGCAAAGAATGGAGACCCGGCGCTTCTGCCACGGATAGATGTGGCACACAATGAGGGTGGGGGATGGGACGAGAGAGGGGGGAGATGGGATAGTGGAAGCTCCTTGGAGTGGACAGGATTGGCAGTGGTCTCTTTGAGAGGGATTTGCATGTTCAAAGCAACCACGCAATCTAGTCGTGTTCTCAGCGAGAGGTGGCTTAAGAACACTTCTGAGACTTCCTCTGTGGAATTTCAAATGAAGTTTCAGAAGTTATATGAAGTTGAACCAAGTCTTTGGAAGTTTATAAGTGGGACAACGGTATGAAATCTGTACTCTGATGAATAGTTTCTAGGGGTGTAACAATATATCGTGCCACAATATATCGCAATACAAAAATGCAACAATACGTATCGTGGATAGTTCCCCCTAAATAAAAATAAATAAATAAATTCAGAGTTTTAGTGTCAATACTACATTAAACTACTATACATAATGTTGATTATAATGTATAATAATGCAATGGGGGACTATTTGTGGGTCCTGATAATGCCAAATGTCTTAATGTCAGTGACAGAGTGCAAGCATATTCGTCTAAAATAATTCTGTATTTTCAGCTTCAGAATCATGAATATTTTTATTCTGGTGTCACCATTGTCCTTGGGTTACAAGCACCAAGTCCAAACCTATTCATTTAAACCCACAATGTAATATCAAAGTTAGCATTTTAATCAACAGTACATTTTTTGTTAACCTTTTATCATATGTCTTGGAGTATCGCATCGTATCGTGAGTTCAGTATCGTGATATGTATCGAATCGTGACATGAGGGTATCGTTACACCCCTAATAGTTTCACTCTACCATTACAGACTTCACAAATTATATTAATGTAAAAAGAAAATCTGCACCTGTATGTGTTTTGGAAGAGCTGCTGCTAGAATTTGGAGCACGTGTCCTATTGCAGTCGTACAAAGATAAATAAGGAATGATGTACAGTCTCTAAAACAGGAAAGGAACCATCTTAATTAGGATCACATGGTGCCAGCGAAAAACTTCAGGTTGATCCGATACAGTTTGAAGTGTTCCGTGTGGAAAGCCTAAACTATTTTTTTGATAAAGTGAAAAAGAAAGAAAAAACGAACTGATAAACTAGCCACTGATAAAGGCCATTCACACCAAGAATAACTAAATTAGTGTCCACAACAACAGACAATAATGTTCTGTTTATTATAAGCACAAACTGCAGTAATGACATGTCCTCTTTAAATAATCAAGCTCTTTTCTTATTAGCTCTTTTCTTATTTAGCTTTCTTCAGCTGGAAAGAAATTATTATGAAAGTGATTTCAATGACATTGTTCTTATCATTATAGCTGTGCTGTGTACCCTACTTCACTATTCTCACATAATTAGAATGATTATAAAGATTTTGTAGTACTAATCCACGGTGTGAACAGCCCTTAAACTGACCCGGAGAGAAGGGGATTCTCTGTATGATAGTGAAGATAAGTAATCTACACTTTCTCATTGAGGGTAGTGTACACTACTTTGTGTGGGTTGAGTGTGGCTCCACACATGATCACTTTCACCCATGATATTAGTTACAGCTGTAGTTGCTAACTCTGGTCGTATTACTAACAAACCAATGGAGAGAAATGTGCAACTGTTAATGTTTCATCCAGATCTTAATTTTAACATTTTAATGATGTCAGAGCGCATAGCCTCGTGGGCAGCGCTTCAACACGTGCTGCGGTTTTGCTTCAGACGACCAGATATTGAGTTCCGGTGCTTTCTGTGCAGTAATCTCTCTAGTATTCAGCTTATTATTGTCCAAATGCAGTCAGTCATTCAGGTATTGATACAGAAAATGTGCATGCTCAGTGCACAATACTCTGTGCAGCTGTAATGTTAAGAGTAGTACGATCGTATGCTTTTCTAAACATTGCCTAACTCTCATTAACTCACTGGTGATTTTGAATTAAAATAGTAGGCCTAATGACTAAGGGTCTTCCAAGCTTCTAAACAGTTTAGCAGAATCAATCCCTGACTAGACTTAAGAAATCCTGAAAATAAGCATTCTGTCATCGTTTAATCACCATTTTGTAACTCTAAACCTTCAATTAATTTTTATGTATAAAAAAATGCTAAACATCTTTTATGTTTCGCATACAATCATACAGTATTGAAAAGACCTGAGGGTGAGTAAAGATTGACAGAATTTTTAATTTAGGGTGAGCTATCCCTTTAAGTTCCTGTCGTCGTATAACACTGCACAGAGAGCAACCTTGGCGCCAAGTGTGGAATCATGCAGTTGTCTAAATATTAACAAACACTGTAGGGCCTTGTATCATTGTGTAAACGCCGTTGCCGTATGTCGAACAAAACATTTGCCTGTTACGTCATGACAACCGCGCAAAACGCGGAGGATAACGTGTGTATCTCGACCTCAGGAGACGGACAGGTGACGTCATGTACATGAGGAATATTCAGCATCCCATAAGCGAGACAAAGGCCGTGTCAAAACCTAGTGAGCTGCCTACCTGGGTATCACAGTTTATTTTAATAATTAATCAGTGTTTCTGTCTGGTTTTAAACAAGAAATGATTTTAGTTGAGAAGTTTGTATTATTAGTAATTTACAGATAACATTTATGTTTTAAGCATCAATATAACGAACTTAAGTGAACCAAACTATTTGACAACGGGAAGAAAAATAAACTAAATTCTCCAAGGGGGAAAACTAGTAGGCTATTATTATATTAGGCTACGATGTTTTACTATGACAATACTCATTAAGGCAATATTTATTGCAGTGTATGGTCGCGTGCAGCATTTTTGGGCAGCATGGGCCAGTGATGTCCAAAAATGCAGCCTAGGTAGGATGCACACTAGGTTTTGAGACTCATCCAAATACATGCACGTTCACCCGAGCGGTAATAATGTTGCATTCTCGTTTCCTTGTCTTTAACCCCCCCGCCCCCAACCAGCTTTTTTTGTTGTTGTTTTTTTACATCAGCACTATTGATCCTCTTCCTATCAAGGCTTGTTCCCCGGGGACAATTGTTATTAGCAGTATCCTGGGTTTCCTTGAATCCTTTGCGTCAAACGCCATCTAAGCTTGATCAAAACATACATCACATTAAAGAATAATCGAATGTATTAACAGTCGATTATCTTACCTTTCTTTCATCCAGCTCACACGATCATTAATCCATCATAAATCAGAGATCGCTGCCTGGCTCGATCGCGTTTCCCACAACGTTGCAGGACGCATGAGGGAAAATAAATAAATATACCAGCAGCAGCAGCCCTGCCCGTTATTTCCTTGCGGAGGTGATGATAATTTGAGATGTAAACCTCTCCCAGTTCCAAAGACGGAAAATACCACTTCATATGTGTATGGAAATAAATATTAAACAAGTGAATTAATGCGCTAGACTAAAATAACAGCCCGTTCATTCTGTTTCTCCACACAAAGCTTGCCTCCCACTCGCTGTCTCTCTCACATGCACACGCACACAAAACAGACCAATCCCATTTAAAGAGATAGCAGCAAAAATATCAATAATGCATTGCTTTGGGCTGGTGAGCATTGAATGTTTTGTGATCGTTGGTTGAAACTCTTCCGATAAGAGAAAGATGAAGGCATTGTTTTTTTATATAAACACGTAGGCCCTATTTACATGGTTTTGAAAATGCATACATGAATAATATATTACACAGTAGAATACAATTATTAATATTAATATGGCAGGTCGTTCTAGTCCTTAAATAAATTAGATTCTTTTTGTGTTTTAATTTAAACTGGTCAGTGTTCAGTGTTGTTATCAATCTGTTTGTTGGCGTTCCAGACTAATGGGATCGATGTGGAGTAGCCCAGATTTACCCTCTTCAACTTCTTTTCCCCCATTTGCTTATGTTTGTGCATAATAATCTGTCTGGGGAAATATTTCATCCCTTACGCAAAATTCCTGATGCCGTGGATTCCCATTGAAATGACTGAATTTCAACCATGAAAATTCACCAGACATCGGTGAATGTGACTGCAACTTAACACATCAAAAATTATCTGCATCACAGAAAAATAATTGCATAATAATAAACTATGTAGCCGTAATGCTTATTGAAAATAATGCTTATTTACACTTATTTAAACTTCAACATATTTTTAAACCTATATACATCTTAGAGACGTATTCCAATAAATACATCTTCCAGATGAAAACACACATCAAATAGACAGTTTAGCGATGTATGTGAGAAAGCAGGGATAATGTGTTCCCTTGTTTTAGTGAAATCAAAATGAGAGTATGAATTAGTTCAAAGTTGCCACAATTTACTAAAATGAGGGGACAAATTAAAAAGTTGTGGGAACAAATTCTTAATTCCTGGCCACTATACTAAAACAAATGAGTGAATTATTGAATCGTGGCTACGATTTACTAAAACGAGAGAACGAATTCGTAATAAGTGGCCACGATATGTTTTGTAGTTAGTTGAACTGATTACAAATGAAATTTTGGATTATTTAAGGACACTGTGGTGTGCACTAGCAGATTGTTTTACTCATGCACACTCCAATCAGTCATTTCAGCATTGCCCAGAGGCACAGGATGTATCCGACGCCCATTTTAGCTGCCATTACATAACATCATCCTGGCTTCAGTGCTCAGCCAAGAAGTCTGCATCTCCTACAGCAGTAGTTTAGATTAAATGTATGCCGAGGACCAACTACAGACAGACAGACTTTTCCACTTTACACCTTGTTTTTAATCAGCAGGTCTGTCAAATGGCTGCCAGTGAGTTGCAGCGTGCAACTATAAGCTTGGGCGCAAGAATTCTTTGGTGCTACCTTTACTCGTTATGCATGCTGAGCGCATCCCGTGTCAGCCTCCACACGGAGTCAGAGAGCTAGAAAGCTGTCTATTAATAGCCCGCTCACTTGCTCCCACCCACTCCCAGCCTCCCTCATTGGACGGAGCCTGCACAACAAATGAAGAAATCCTATATGCCTATTAGGATCCTACTCAGTCCTTCAGCATAAATAATGGAGGGATTTTGGTGAGGGGAGAAGAAGTGCACCTTCTAAATAATGCATGAGTGTAGGGGCAACTGTGCCTCACTCTTCCGATGGAGGAAGGTGGGGTGGATGGCGTGTGACTGTATTGTGTTTAATCATCTATTTAGGGTATATGGTCTCACTAGCCATCTGGCATACTGAATTTGTTTTCTTTAGGGGCTGCCCTGGGGATTTGGTTAGTTCTTTTAAAATGAGAAGGAAGCAGTGTTGTCCTAAATCTAGTTCCCTCACTTTTCCTACCCTTGGTTGCGTGTTTTTTGTGGTCCTCTGAATGGAAGGGCCCCTCTTGGTCTCTCCGTGGCTGGCACCAATCTCATCAGTCATGACTTCATGCCGTACAAAGGATTCCCTCACAATCAGGCCCGGTCCTTGCAGACTAGCTCGCCATTGGTTTGCGTGTTTGTGTACTTTCACTGCAGGTCTAGGGAATCTCATAAAGATGTGCTTACTCTGGATTATTGTACAAAGCAGCTCAGAGAGGGAGACGGTTATGGTATGTCAATAAAAACGAGGTATGTGAGAGACCAGGCTATAACTGCCAAAACCTGATGTTTTCCACCTTCTGCTTCGCTTCTTCGTAATTTCTCTTAACTAACACTTGTGAATTTGTCTGGAAAATTCAGTAATAATGTGGTCC
>NW_026607375.1:5000-7500 GCF_029890125.1 Rhinichthys klamathensis goyatoka
TATATATATATTATATCGATTTTACATATTGCTAAATCAGTGTATTTATCTTCTTTCAGTTAATAAGTTAGGATTTTGAACAGGAAAATATGACAAATGCATGAGATTTCATGTCTTTCTCTCTTGTTCATTTACTGATGATAAATAAATGAAGCTTTTAATGTAAGAAACACGAGATAGAGACAGTGTGAGGATTCGGTGTGTAACTGAGGCTTAATAGAGTATGTTGATGTTTTTGTGAGAATGAGTGTTTTCTGGTGGATTGACTGTAGTTTAACTCGTCCTCATCACTCGTTCTTACAGGATTTTTTATCTGCTTACACATATTATTAACACTTTACACACAAATCCATGAATTGCACACACAAAATTCAAAATGCTAAATCTCTGGCTAAATGAAGCACTGCATTCAAAATATCACAAACTTCTCAAACGCAAACATTTGTCTTATGTTGCAAACACCTTTGCCATAATATTATATTTCTGGATATATCATAAACACACAGTTATTCAAAACCTAAAGCTCTTCTTTCATGAACTCCGGTGAACATTTCTGGACAAGATTGAAAGTAATTGGCTGAGAAATGTTGAAAAATTCACGGTAAACACGAAAGCAAGATTGAAACCAAACGATTTTTTTTTTTTACTGTCAGTATTTGTGGTTGTGAATACAGTTTTACAGTCCGACAAACCCATAACTCGACCTTTGACCTTTTATAGGCCTATTCTAAAGCCATGATTGGTGTTCAGTAAAGCAATGAGTGTTTGCACATGTGAGGAGTGTGTGTGTGTGTGAGGAGTGTGTGTGTGTGTGTGTGTGTGTGTGTGTGTGTGTGTGTGTGTGTGTGTGTGTGTGTGTGTGAGGAGTGTGTGTGTGTGTGTGTGTGTGTGTGTGAGGAGTGTGTGTGTGTGTGTGTGTGTGTGTGTCTGAGGCTCTGATGATTTACTGTGGCATTTTCATAGGTTGTGTTTGAAAAAGGAAATCATAGAGAATTGTATGTGTGTGTGTTTTGCAAAAGTGTTTTATGAAATTGAAAACCGAGTCGAAGGCCGAGAATTAGTGTATGGTTTTGCAGATTTGGTGTGTGTTTCTGGTGTTTGAGTGTCAGGTTTCAGAAATTTGTGAGTTTGTGTGAAAGCATTTGAAAAAACTGTAAAACACACACACACACACACACACACACACACACACACACACACACACACACACACACACACACACACACACACACACACACACACACACACACACACACACACACACACACACACACACACACACACACACACACACACACATTATGTTGTTGTCCAATATTGTCTGTGTTTTCCAGAGTGGCACAGAAGAAACACTATAGTACAACACATCATCTTCTTCCATCACAGGCTCTGTTTATTTATAAACTGGTATAATATAGTACCTTTGTACAAAAATGTAGAAAATGGTATGCAGAAATATCACTTGTAAATAGATGGGATAAATGCTAATATCATAAATCTGTTACTACTTGATGAACTTTTGCCAGCAAAAAAACGTTTGAGTGAACTGTGACAGATATAAAAACACACAGAAATGCAAAAACCACAAAATGAAATGGTGTGACAAGTGAGGGTTTGTGTGTGTGAGCAGTTGAACTGTAGTTTGTGTTTGTGTGTGTGTGTGTGAGCAGTTGAACTGTAGTGTGTGTGTGTGTGTGTGAGCAGTTGAACTGTAGTTTGTGTGTGTGTGTGAGCAGTTGAACTGTAGTTTGTGTTTGTTTGTGTGTGTGAGCAGTTGAACTGTAGTGTGTGTGTGTGTGTGTGTGTGTGAGCAGTTGAACTGTAGTTTGTGTTTGTTTGTGTGTGTGAGCAGTTGAACTGTAGTGTGTGTGTGTTTGTGTGTGTGAGCAGTTGAACTGTAGTGTGTGTTTGTTTGTGTGTGTGAGCAGTTGAACTGTAGTGTGTGTGTGTTTGTGTGTGTGAGCAGTTGAACTGTAGTTTGTGTTTGTTTGTGTGTGTGAGCAGTTGAACTGTAGTTTGTGTTTGTGTGTGTGTGTGAGCAGTTGAACTGTAGTTTGTGTTTGTTTGTGTGTGTGAGCAGTTGAACTGTAGTTTGTGTTTGTTTGTGTGTGTGAGCAGTTGAACTGTAGTTTGTGTTTGTTTGTGTGTGTGAGCAGTTGAACTGTAGTGTGTGTGTGTTTGTGTGTGTGAGCAGTTGAACTGTAGTTTGTGTTTGTTTGTGTGTGTGAGCAGTTGAACTGTAGTTTGTGTTTGTTTGTGTGTGTGAGCAGTTGAACTGTAGTGTGTGTGTGTGTGTGTGTGTGTGAGCAGTTGAACTGTAGTTTGTGTTTGTTTGTGTGTGTGAGCAGTTGAACTGTAGTGTGTGTGTGTTTGTGTGTGTGAGCAGTTGAACTGTAGTGTGTGTTTGTTTGTGTGTGTGAGCAGTTGAACTGTAGTGTGTGTGTGTTTGTGTGTGTGAGCAGTTGAACTGTAGTTTGTGTTTGTTTGTGTGTGTGAGCAG
>NW_026607375.1:15000-32500 GCF_029890125.1 Rhinichthys klamathensis goyatoka
CAGCCACAGAATTACACTTAATTAGCAGCGTTTTAAGTCATTCTTCACACATTACCTGAAATTCATTTCAAGTCTCCAGAATGGCATTGAGCGCAGCACATCAGTCATTTAAAGGTGAGATATTATGCCCCTTTTCACAAGATATAATATAAATCTATGGTGTCTCCAGAATGTGTGTGTGAAATTTCAGCTCATAAATACCAGATCATTTATTATAGCTCGTCAAATTTGCCTCTTTGTTGGATGTGAGCAAAAATGCACCGTTTGTGTGTGTCCCTTTAAATGCAAATGAGCTTTAGCTCCGCCTCCGTTCAGAAGAGGGCGGAGCTTCAGAGACTCCGGCAATAACAACACAGGCCGATCTCACTGATCCAGAGTCAGGAGTAACCAGCAGCGAGTGCAGCCTTACGGACAGTGGCGGTTCTAGCCCATTTCAACTGGGGGGGCCAAGCTGGGGCCAGTTGTACTGTTAGAGGGGCCAGTTACATTTAGACCTTATTGTTGTCCTATCATTTTCTGCACTACTGCAGGCATTCACAGGCAAAATACCGTGTTTATAATCATTCAACAATGTATTTGCATTTCCATTATATTTGTACATTTGCATTACATATTCAGTATTAGTCACAGTAACTGTAATAGACATGATGTCCTACTTTCTCTTCATTTTGAGAACTATAGAGCAAAAGCAATGGGGACCAAGAAGCTTATTAATTCATTTACTGAAAATAACTGACTTTCTAGATAACTACGTCTAACCGTTTACAGGGTTCCTGCACACTTTTTAAAGTCAAATTTAAGGCTTTTTAAGACCTAAAGAAATCAAAATTAATACCGTACATTAGGGGTGTGCAATATTGACAAAAATATATTTCAATATTTTCAACGTTTTGTTGATAATAATTAGATGATATTTTACTGATTGTGTTTTTGTGCTGGTGCCATGGCTGGTTTAGGCCTGTTGTTGACAGCTGACTCACGAAGATATTCATATTTTTCATATTATATGGTCAGTTCACAGCAGTGACAGAAATAATTTTTTTAATTAAGGGGCAATATTTCCCACCTTAAATTGATTTCCAGGGGCATTTTCACCTATATATGGACATTTTTTCTAAACTTATTTAGAGTTATGCATCACCTTTTATGTCAAATACTAACATTCAAATTATACAATAATTATACTTATTTATACAATAATACTTAATTATACAATAATTATACAGTACCACTGCTACCAGTCAAATTAATTAATTCAATCAAAATCCATCTTTGCAGTGCAGAGGTGACACAGAAGTGGCATTAATATATTTACACTCCATTTACAATAGCATAAATAAAGCTATGAGATTTTTTTTAAATCAATGTTTAAATATGAAATTATTTCTAATTTTAACGTTTTAATTAAAGGATACTTTAAATATGAAACTAAAACCGCCAGTAGGCGGCGGCAAGTCCCTGTAAGAGGGATTCATTCATTCAACCGATTCGTTCAAACGGCTGATTCATTCGGGAAAGAAGCAAGTGATTCGTTCAAACGCAAAACTGCCTCGTACATAGTTAAAACAATGATTACAATATCATAATAGACAATAGGCTACACATCACCCCATTCGCACATAAAGAATGAACTTACAGCTGAACTGACATTTACCAACTTTCTCCTTCTCTCCTCTCTCGCGTGCAGGAGACAGGCGTTATTCTGCCGCGATTCCCGGGAATGTGATGCGAATTGTCACGTGAAAATGCAAATCCACAAAGATAGAATAATAAAAAATAATACGCATACAACGATAACAACGATAGCAAAAAAACAGTTTTGTAAAAATTATTTCAAACTCCACATTTAGGGGGGCCAAGCTTTTTGGCCCCCCCTGGCCTCCCTCTAGAACCGCCACTGCTTACGGAGAGACTCAGGGAGAGCTTCACTTTTACACGTTTCTGAATGTTAGCGGAGACATTTCTGTAGTTGTTGTGGAGTTACACTGATCATCTCCTCATCATGTTGAACTCTTCCACAAGTGTCCACAGTTCCTGAGGTGTTTATAAGACAGCGCTGACATGTTCTGGTCAATAGTGTTCAGTGTCGTCTGTGCTCGACCACAGAACAGTTTCAGGCTTTGCTGGATCTTCTCCAGTGCGTTAGAACTGGTCTCTGTTGGCGCTCGCCGAACCCAATGTCGCTGGTGTGTGTGAACGTGCAGATTAAGGGCCGGGAATATTATAATAAGATCCTCTTCATACGCCAGAAGGAGCGAAATCTGATCGGCTTATTTTATAACATGCTCTCAGAGAAAGGCTCAGCAGGACAAAGTTAGGGTTTCACTTTTCACGTTTTCTGGGTTGGTGGAAGCGCCGGGACCCGATTATAGCGATTATAGCGATTATAGCGATTATAGCGATTATAGCACTTACACGCGGGAAAAGTCAGATTTTCATGATATGTCCCCTTTAAGGTTGCATTAGATTAGATGGCAGCTCACTAGATATTGAAACGGATAGGGCTCTTTTGCTTTGGAACAATTTGCAACCACCTAGCAACGCCCTAGAAACCACTCTGAAGACCCTAGCAACCACGTGGAAATCTTCCTGTGCTATTGGACACATTAGGTCACTCTCTCCAGCTGATGTTATATACATTATTGATTAGTTTAATAATATTGATCATGAAGTTCATCAAGCCCTTCATGCAGCGACAGATCAAAGCCGTCACATATTTCAGAATGATAAATAGCTGGTCTGGGATCAGGTTTTTCTAGACCATATCCACCGTGATGTGAGAGTGATCTGAGATCTAATGCTTTTGGCATTACCTAACAAGCAGCTTAAAGGTGAAGCTCTTCCAGGTCTTGATCATATTTCCGCAGATGTCTTTATGGACACTCTATGCGGTTAACAGGAAATCAGACACAGATCATATTATCTCACTTCAGTCTGTCGATATGTGCTGCTGTTTATTAGCTCCTAAATCTAATTTTGAGGTTCCAAACCAGCTCATATGCTAAGAACTCGATTGGTGTGCTTGAAGCTATTCTAAGATCGCTGTCGAAGTTCTCACAGCCGACAAGATTTCACCCGTGTTTTAGTTCCAGAAGAAAGATCAAGACTGTACTTCACTTCAGTGGTAAACATCACTTCGAGAATATGTGTAAAATATAAATTAGGATTGCATTTAACAATGTCTATCGTTGCAGTTTGAAATCTTTGGACACATCTAACGCTCTCTTATAAATTTTTGCGTGTGATTTTGAATCTGCTCATCTATTGTTTCACATTTATGCATTTGGCAGATGCTTTTATCCAAAGCGACTTACATTGCATTTCATGGTACACATTTACATTCTTATCAGCTCTTGCTTTCCCTGGGAATCGAACCCATGACCTTGGCGTTGCAAACACCAACGCTCTACAGTTTGAGCTACAGGAAAGTTTTAGCATTTTAAGCATGACATCCAATACATTTTTATGCGTGAATTAAGTGTATCCTTATACAGCAGTAGATGGTGACAAGTAGACAAGCTTTAGTAATTGATTTGTAAATTAAAATGATTTGTTTGAAAACACTGATTGATTCAGCAAGGGATGAGTGAACAAAACAAGGGATGAGTGAGTCATTGAATCATTCACCCAACCGGCCGATTTAATCAAAAACACTGATTCATGTCAGAACAAAACAAGGGATGAGTGAGTCATTGAATCATTCACCCAACCGGCCGATTCAATCAAAAACACTGATTCATGTCAGAACAAAACAAGGGCTGAGTGAGTCATTGAATCATTCACTCAACCGGCCGATTCAATCAAAAACATTGATTCATGTCAGAACAAAACAAGAGATGAGTGAGTCATTGAATCATTCACTCAACCGGCCGATTCAATCAAAAACACTGATTAATGTCAGAACAAAACAAGAGATGAGTGACTCATTGAATCATACACCCAACCGGCCGATTCAATCAAAAACACTGATTCATGTCAGAACAAAACAAGGGATGAGTGAGTCATTGAATCATTCACCCAACCGGCCGATTCAATCAAAAACACTGATTCATGTCAGAACAAAACAAGGGATGAGTGAGTCATTGAATCATTCACCCAACCGGCCGATTCAATCAAAAACACTGATCATGTCAGAACAAAACAAGAGATGAGTGACTCATTGAATCATTCACCCAACCGGCCGATTTAATCAAAAACACTGATTCATGTCAGAACAAAACAAGGGATGAGTGAGTCATTGAATCATTCACCCAACCGGCCGATTCAATCAAAAACACTGATTAATGTCAGAACAAAACAAGAGATGAGTGACTCATTGAATCATTCACCCAACCGGCCGATTCAATCAAAAACACTGATTCATGTCAGAACAAAACAAGGGATGAGTGAGTCATTGAATCATTCACCCAACCGGCCGATTCAATCAAAAACACTGATTCATGTCAGAACAAAACAAGAGATGAGTGACTCATTGAATCATTCACCCAACCGGCCGATTCAATCAAAAACACTGATTCATGTCAGAACAAAACAAGGGATGAGTGAGTCATTGAATCATTCACCCAACCGGCCGATTCAATCAAAAACACTGATCATGTCAGAACAAAACAAGAGATGAGTGACTCATTGAATCATTCACCCAACCGGCCGATTTAATCAAAAACACTGATTCATGTCAGAACAAAACAAGGGCTGAGTGAGTCATTGAATCATTCACCCAACCGGCCGATTCAATCAAAAACACTGATTCATGTCAGAACAAAACAAGGGATGAGTGAGTCATTGAATCATTCACCCAACCGGCCGATTCAATCAAAAACACTGATTCATGTCAGAACAAAACAAGAGATGAGTGAGTCATTGAATCATTCACTCAACCGGCCGATTCAATCAAAAACATTGATTCATGTCAGAACAAAACAAGAGATGAGTGACTCATTGAATCATTCACCCAACCGGCCGATTTAATCAAAAACACTGATTCATGTCAGAACAAAACAAGAGATGAGTGACTCATTGAATCATTCACCCAACCGGCCGATTCAATCAAAAACACTGATTCATGTCAGAACAAAACAAGAGATGAGTGAGTCATTGAATCATTCAGACAACCGGCCGATTCAATCAAAAACACTGATTCGTGTCAGAACAAAACAAGGGATGAGTGAGTCATTGAATCATTCACCCAACCGGCCAATTCAATCAAAAACACTGATTCATGTCAGAACAAAACAAGAGATGAGTGAGTCATTGAATCATTCACCTAACCGGCCAATTCAATCAAAAACACTGATTCATGTCAGAACAAAACAAGGCATGAGTGAGTCATTGAATCATTCACCCAACCGGCCGATTCAATCAAAAACACTGATTTATTCAGTAGTCTTTATGAGTGACTCATTGAATCACTCATTTATCTGATTTGTTCAAAACACTGATTCGTTCAGGATGGAAACACCACTAATGTACAGCGGATAACTCATCAACTCATCGGATTCAATCAAAAACACTGATTCATGTCAGAACAAAACAAGGGCTGAGTGAGTCATTGAATCATTCACTCAACCGGCCGATTCAATCAAAAACATTGATTCATGTCAGAACAAAACAAGAGATGAGTGAGTCATTGAATCATTCAATCAACCGGCCGATTCAATCAAAAACACTGATTAATGTCAGAACAAAACAAGAGATGAGTGACTCATTGAATCATTCACCCAACCGGCCGATTCAATCAAAAACACTGATTCATGTCAGAACAAAACAAGGGATGAGTGAGTCATTGAATCATTCACCCAACCGGCCGATTCAATCAAAAACACTGATCATGTCAGAACAAAACAAGAGATGAGTGACTCATTGAATCATTCACCCAACCGGCCGATTTAATCAAAAACACTGATTCATGTCAGAACAAAACAAGGGATGAGTGAGTCATTGAATCATTCACCCAACCGGCCGATTCAATCAAAAACACTGATTCATGTCAGAACAAAACAAGGGATGAGTGAGTCATTGAATCATTCACCCAACCGGCCGATTCAATCAAAAACACTGATTCATGTCAGAACAAAACAAGAGATGAGTGAGTCATTGAATCATTCACCCAACCGGCCGATTCAATCAAAAACACTGATTCATGTCAGAACAAAACAAGAGATGAGTGACTCATTGAATCATTCACCCAACCGGCCGATTCAATCAAAAACACTGATTCATGTCAGAACAAAACAAGGGATGAGTGAGTCATTGAATCATTCACCCAACCGGCCGATTCAATCAAAAACACTGATCATGTCAGAACAAAACAAGAGATGAGTGACTCATTGAATCATTCACCCAACCGGCCGATTCAATCAAAAACACTGATTCATGTCAGAACAAAACAAGAGATGAGTGAGTCATTGAATCATTCAGACAACCGGCCGATTCAATCAAAAACACTGATTCGTGTCAGAACAAAACAAGGGATGAGTGAGTCATTGAATCATTCACCCAACCGCCCGATTCAATCAAAAACACTGATTCATGTCAGAACAAAACCAGGGATGAGTGAGTCATTGAATCATTCACCCAACTGACCGATTCAATCAAAAACACTGAATCATGTCAGAACAAAACAAGAGATGAGTGAGTCATTGAATCATTCACCCAACCGGCCGATTAAATCAAAAACACTGATTCATGTCAGAACAAAACAAGAGATGAGTGAGTCTTTGAATCATTCAGACAACCGGCCGATTCAATCAAAAACACTGATTCGTGTCAGAACAAAACAAGGGATGAGTGACTCATTGAATCATTCACCCAACCGGCCGATTCAATCAAAAACACTGATTGATGTCAGAACAAAACAAGAGATGAGTGAGTCATTGAATCATTCACCCAACCGGCCGATTCAATCAAAAACACTGATTCGTGTCAGAACAAAACAAGGGATGAGTGACTCATTGAATCATTCACCCAACCGGCCGATTCAATCAAAAACACTGATTGATGTCAGAACAAAACAAGAGATGAGTGAGTCATTGAATCATTCACCCAACCGGCCGATTAAATCAAAAACACTGATTCATGTCAGAACAAAACAAGAGATGAGTGAGTCTTTGAATCATTCAGACAACCGGCCGATTCAATCAAAAACACTCATTCGTGTCAGAACAAAACAAGGGATGAGTGAGTCATTGAATCATTCACCCAACCGGCCGATTCAATCAAAAACACTGATTCATGTCAGAACAAAACTAGGGATGAGTGAGTCATTGAATCATTCACCCAACCGGCCGATTCAATCAAAAACACTGATTGATGTCAGAACAAAACAAGAGATAAGTGAGTCATTGAATCATTCACCCAACCGCCCGATTCAATCAAAAACACTGATTCATGTCAGAACAAAACCAGGGATGAGTGAGTCATTGAATCATTCACCCAACTGACCGATTCAATCAAAAACACTGAATCATGTCAGAACAAAACAAGAGATGAGTGAGTCATTGAATCATTCACCCAACCGGCCGATTAAATCAAAAACACTGATTCATGTCAGAACAAAACAAGAGATGAGTGAGTCTTTGAATCATTCAGACAACCGGCCGATTCAATCAAAAACACTGATTCGTGTCAGAACAAAACAAGGGATGAGTGACTCATTGAATCATTCACCCAACCGGCCGATTCAATCAAAAACACTGATTGATGTCAGAACAAAACAAGAGATGAGTGAGTCATTGAATCATTCACCCAACCGGCCGATTAAATCAAAAACACTGATTCATGTCAGAACAAAACAAGAGATGAGTGAGTCTTTGAATCATTCAGACAACCGGCCGATTCAATCAAAAACACTGATTCGTGTCAGAACAAAACAAGGGATGAGTGAGTCATTGAATCATTCACCCAACCGGCCGATTCAATCAAAAACACTGATTCATGTCAGAACAAAACTAGGGATGAGTGAGTCATTGAATCATTCACCCAACCGGCCGATTCAATCAAAAACACTGATTGATGTCAGAACAAAACAAGAGATGAGTGAGTCATTGAATCATTCACCCAACCGCCCGATTCAATCAAAAACACTGATTCATGTCAGAACAAAACAAGAGATGAGTGAGTCATTGAATCATTCACCCAACCGGCCGATTCAATCAAAAACACTGATTCATGTCAGAACAAAACAAGGGATGAGTGAGTCATTGAATCATTCACCCAACCGGCCGATTCAATCAAAAACACTGATCATGTCAGAACAAAACAAGGGATGAGTGAGTCATTGAATCATTCACCCAACCGGCCGATTCAATCAAAAACACTGATCATGTCAGAACAAAACAAGAGATGAGTGACTCATTGAATCATTCACCCAACCGGCCGATTTAATCAAAAACACTGATTCATGTCAGAACAAAACAAGGGATGAGTGAGTCATTGAATCATTCACCCAACTGGCCGATTCAATCAAAAACACTGATTCATGTCAGAACAAAACAAGGGATGAGTGAGTCATTGAATCATTCACTCAACCGGCCGATTCAATCAAAAACATTGATTCATGTCAGAACAAAACAAGGGATGAGTGAGTCATTGAATCATTCACCCAACCGGCCGATTCAATCAAAAACACTGATTCATGTCAGAACAAAACAAGGGATGAGTGAGTCATTGAATCATTCACCCAACCGGCCGATTCAATCAAAAACACTGATTCATGTCAGAACAAAACTAGGGATGAGTGAGTCATTGAATCATTCACTCAACCGGCCGATTCAATCAAAAACACTGATTCATGTCAGAACAAAACAAGAGATGAGTGACTCATTGAATCATTCACCCAACCGGCCGATTTAATCAAAAACACTGATTCATGTCAGAACAAAACAAGGGATGAGTGAGTCATTGAATCATTCACCCAACCGGCCGATTCAATCAAAAACACTGATTCATGTCAGAACAAAACAAGGGATGAGTGAGTCATTGAATCATTCACCCAACCGGCCGATTCAATCAAAAACACTGATTCATGTCAGAACAAAACAAGAGATGAGTGAGTCATTGAATCATTCACCCAACCGGCCAATTCAATCAAAAACACTGATTCATGTCAGAACAAAACAAGAGATGAGTGAGTCATTGAATCATTCACCCAACCGGCCAATTCAATCAAAAACACTGATTCATGTCAGAACAAAACAAGAGATGAGTGAGTCATTGAATCATTCACCCAACCGGCCAATTCAATCAAAAACACTGATTCATGTCAGAACAAAACAAGAGATGAGTGAGTCATTGAATCATTCACCCAACCGGCCGATTCAATCAAAAACACTGATTCATGTCAGAACAAAACAAGGCATGAGTGAGTCATTGAATCATTCACCTAACCGGCCAATTCAATCAAAAACACTGATTCATGTCAGAACAAAACAAGGCATGAGTGAGTCATTGAATCATTCACCCAACCGGCCGATTCAATCAAAAACACTGATTTATTCAGTAGTCTTTATGAGTGACTCATTGAATCACTCATTTATCTGATTTGTTCAAAACACTGATTCGTTCAGGATGGAAACACCACTAATGTACAGCGGATAACTCATCCACGGCTTTGTTTACACCAGTTTATGTTGGCGAATCAAACTGGGAATATTGTGTCTGTAAGTTACTCAATATATACTTCTTGTTTATTGAATCGTTGGTTTGAGTCTAAAACAGCGAGATTGTGATATTACTATGGTTAGTTATTTCTGTTCCCTCTTAATCTCTATGGTTATTGACCGTGTCGATCCATATATTTCTTTTCTCAAACGTTATGCTCTAATTAAGATCTGCTGTATATCGAATTGAACCATGTAAACTTTCCTATGGGACCTTTGCCATTTAGGAAATCGATACTTCAGCTTTGAAAGGTCAGTCTTCCCTGTACTTTCCTCTCGGTCTGAACTCCTTTGTGAACTTCATTTAAGTTTCATCTTTTGTCTGTTGTCTCAGATGTATCTAACATTCCTCAGGAGAAATAAAATAGTCACAATTGAGTCAATTAGTAATAGACAATAGAGCCATAAATAAATTAGATCTTTTTGATGAAAAAAATATTTGAGTTCATATTGAGATTTCTCAGTTTTAAATGGTATTAAATCTAAGCCCAGTTTGAGACACTATTAAGAGCTCTATTGAAACTCTATAGGAGACGCATGTGAGATTATATAGGGTGAATGTCTCTCCTCTGCATATAGTCTGATTGCTTTCTAAGAGAAACTAAGTTGATACATTAAAGTGCAGATGTGCTTTCTGTTTCTCCTGTGGGGTGTGATGATCTGCTCTTCAGATCTGAGCACATCTAATATTCCCTGGATCCTTGCGTTCTGAAGTTCTCCGTTATTTGAGCAGGTCTTGAAGCGTTTGGGTGACGTTCGTTCAGTGTGTCTGTATGAATTCTCTGATATCCCCCCCACCAGAAAGCCTCCAGACCCTTATACTTCATGAGTAATAAATAATCTCTTTAGCCATGACTGAGCCCAGATAAAAATGAATTGCTTTCATCCGGTTACCCATCATGCATCAGACCCTGGGCGTCCCTGGATGATGTCACACTCCAGATTTGCCTGTGGGCTTCGGTAATTACGGCCCTCCGGCTCCGGTTCCCCCAGTTTGCATGCAGAAGAGTCACGCTGTACCAAATCTGTATTCCGGATAAAAATCTGATCCTACCAATAAAAAGGAGCTTTTTTGAATTCATAATCGAATCCATGAAATCTCCTTCACATGCCTCGAGTCAGACTTCAACGCACCATGAGTGCCGCTGTGACCTCTGTGTGAAAAGTGTGATTTTACGACATGATGCACTTACTATACTGCCCTATGTAGTCTTATGGGCTTACTATACTGCCCTATGTAGTCTTATGGGCTTACTATACTGCCCTATGTAGTCTTATGGGTTTACTATACTGCCCTATGTAGTCTTATGGACTTACTATACTGCCCTATGTAGTCTTATGGACTTACTATACTGCCCTATGTAGTCTTATGGACTTACTATACTGCCCTATGTAGTCTTATGGGCTTACTATACTGCCCTATGTAGTCTTATGGGCTTACTATACTGCCCTATGTAGTCTTATGGGCTTACTATACTGCCCTATGTAGTCTTATGGGTTTACTATACTGCCCTATGTAGTCTTATGGACTTACTATACTGCCCTATGTAGTCTTATGGACTTACTATACTGCCCTATGTAGTCTTATGGACTTACTATACTGCCCTATGTAGTCTTATGGACTTACTATACTGCCCTATGTAGTCTTATGGGCTTACTATACTGCCCTATGTAGTCTTATGGACTTACTATACTGCCCTATGTAGTCTTATGGGCTTACTATACTGCCCTATGTAGTCTTATGGGCTTACTATACTGCCCTATGTAGTTTTATGGGCTTACTATACTGCCCTATGTAGTCTTATGGACTTACTATACTGCCCTATGTAGTCTTATGGACTTACTATGCTACCCTATGTAGTCTTATGGGCTTACTATACTGCCCTATGTAGTTTTATGGGCTTACTATACTGCCCTATGTAGTCTTATGGGCTTACTATACTGCCCTATGTAGTCTTATGGACTTACTATACTGCCCTATGTAGTCTTATGGACTTACTATACTGCCCTATGGACTTACTATACTGCCCTATGTAGTCTTATGGACTTACTATACTGCCCTATGTAGTCTTATGGGCTTACTATACTGCCCTATGTAGTCTTATGGACTTACTATACTGCCCTATGTAGTCTTATGGGCTTACTATACTGCCCTATGTAGTCTTATGGGCTTACTATACTGCCCTATGTAGTTTTATGGGCTTACTATACTGCCCTATGTAGTCTCATGGACTTACTATACTGCCCTATGTAGTCTTATGGACTTACTATACTACCCTATGTAGTCTTATGGGCTTACTATACTGCCCTATGTAGTCTTATGGGCTTACTATACTGCCCTATGTAGTCTTATGGACTTACTATACAGCCCTATGTAGTCTTATGGACTTACTATACTGCCCTATGTAGTCTTATGCGCTTACTATACTGCCCTATGTAGTCTTATGCGCTTACTATACTGCCCTATGTAGTCTTATGCGCTTACTATACTGCCCTATGTAGTCTTATGGGCTTACTATACTGCCCTATGTAGTCTTATGGACTTACTATACTGCCCTATGTAGTCTTATGCGCTTACTATACTGCCCTATGTAGTCTTATGCGCTTACTATACTGCCCTATGTAGTCTTATGCGCTTACTATACTGCCCTATGTAGTCTTATGCGCTTACTATACTGCCCTATGTAGTCTTATGGGCTTACTATACTGCCCTATGTAGTCTTATGCGCTTACTATACTGCCCTATGTAGTCTTATGCGCTTACTATACTGCCCTATGTAGTCTTATGGACTTACTATACTGCCCTATGTAGTCTTATGGACTTACTATACTGCCCTATGTAGTCAAATTAACAATACATCAACAAACCACAAAACACAGACATTAAATGAAAAATAAAACAATTGAGTGCATGAAGTGTTCAACATTCCACACTTTGTTTATTCTGTTAATTAAGTGCATCATCTGTGCATTTAAAGAGGCCTATACACCCTTTTACAGTCTTGATGATGTTTTCAGGCTCTACTAGAACAGGTTTTCCTGCTTGAATGTTGATTATTCTCCTCATATTCTCCATTTTTGCGGCTCCTCTTTTCCCAGTCTGCCAGTAACGCTCTGTTTACTTCCTGTCTCTATGAAGCCCCTCCTTCTGAAAAGCACACTGTGCTCTGATTGGTCGGCTGGATCAGTGTGTTGTGATTGGTCGAGCGCTTCGAGTGTTTGGGAAAGCCCCGCCCCTTTCCATAACCGCCAGTTTAACACACTACTAACTAACTCAACCAGGCCCCGCCCCTTTATTCTGCACATGAATTATTATAATGAGGAATATTGTGACGTGTTCGTTCCCGGAAGAAACTCAAGACTACAATGGAGGCGTTTCAGGAGTTCAGAAACACTGACACTGATATAGAGAAGAACTGGAGCTTTTAATGCTCAAACAGCAACATCACACACACTAAACACAGATGAACGTGGAGAAACAGAATAGGAACTGAGTATGCAAATTGCGAATGAAATTTTAGAAACGTAGATTAATCTCGCTTAATACTGTCAATGTTTATTTTTATTGGGCAATGATTAATCGCATCCAAAATAAAAGTTTGTACTGTGTATAATTATTTTGTATTTATAAATACACACAGGTGAAACTCTAAAAATTAGAGTATGGTGGAAAAGTTCATTTATTTCAGTAATTCAACTTAAAAGGTGAAACTAATATATTATATAGACTCATTACATGCAAAGTGAGATATTTCAAGCCTTTATTTGTTATATGGCTTGATGCATGTATGCATGTATATATTTAAGTTTTTTTTTTTTTTTTTATATATATAAAATATTTATATTTAAATATAATATAAATTATGTATAAATATATATACATGCAAATATTTCTTAAATATATACATGCAAATATTTCTTAAATATATACATGCATATTTGTGTATTTATATATACAAAATAATTATACACAGTACACACACATATATTATGTAAACACAAACTTTTATTCTGGATGCGATTAATCGTTGCCCAGCACTAATATTTAATATTTATAAAGTGATCTGGAAAGCATGTGTGGATTGGCTTAAATTTAGTTTGTAGAAATACATTTGAAGTAATAAGTAATCAATTATTTTTTGTTGCAAAACTTGTGTGACTGTTTAATGTCTAAATTGTATTTTAGTGAATTAAATTCTCTGTCATTCCAATCTAAATGACCGATCGTTATTTGATCCCGAGACATTTCTTCCATTCGTATTCTGTCCTGAGACACACACACACACACACACACACACACACACACACACACACACACACACACACACACACACACACACACACATGTGATCGGCCAATAATCCACTCTGAGGCTTTGGATGATCTGTGTGTCTATGATTATTCCACAGAATATGAGATATGTGTGAGATATTGATTTGAAATGATTGGTCACAGCTTCTTTAACTTGATTTCATTAATTGACTCTCGTAAAAATATGCACTCGTAAAGGTAAATTGCAGCTTAAAAAAATGCAGCTTATTGGTGCTGGATGTAGACGTTGCCTCCCGATCCTCCCAGTAAGAGTTTGATCCGCTCCTCTACATCAGCGTGTGTGTGTGTGTGTGTGTGTGTGTGTGTGTGTGTGTGTGTGTGTGTGTTATAGTGGACCTTGTCCAGACGAGTGAAAGTCAAGGCCTGTCGAGCCGCTGGTCTCTGGTGGGCTGAGCCGGTCTGATGGACTGTGAGATCAAGAGGTCTGAACTACTGTCACACACACACACACACACATACATACACACAATTCTAATGAGATAATGGGGTTGAAGGTTTAACTCCTGTATATAATGGAGTGAAGTCAAGCATGTGTGTGTGTGTGTGTGTGAGAGAGAGAGAGAGAGAGTGAGTGTGAGAGAGAGTGAGGGAGTGTGTGCATGTGTGTGTGTGAGTGAGTGAGTGTGTGTGTGTGTGTGTGTGTGTGTGTGTGTGTGTGTGTGTGTGTGTGTGTGTGTGTGTGTGAGAGAGAGTGAGTGAGTGTCTTTAATATAAAACATATATCTGCTCATCATTTCTGTACTTTAGGGAAAGTAATATTCCAGCTTATTTTGAACGTATTTCTTCAGCATATGTGCATCAGGACCTATTAGGACAGCAAACCATATTTCACTGCGAAACGCAGACAGCTTTGTCCAGCCGAAGAAAAGAAAGACGATAACTATAGGAATGAGGACAGAGTGTTTATAACCAGGCCACACACACACACTGGCAGAAGAGATGAGTGTGTCTATGGCCCAGTTCACAGCTGGTGTTACGATGCGCTTTGGTGGATCGGATCACAAGTGGACGACACTAAACACAGGTGTAAACGGGTCTAAAGCGCTCCACTTTCATCCACTTCCAGAGGTTGTCGAAAACGCATTCGGCCCGATTGATTTAGTAGTGTAGACGCTTCAAATGAATGCGCTGTACATCTTCTATAACAGACGCGACGGCTGGATCCACACATCTCAGTTCTCCAGCGGCGGCCATCTTTGTTGTAAACAAACTCAACCCAAGCGCTCTTTGGTGACGTGATGATTACGTTACGGTTGATCATCTGTCCATCATCGTATAAAGCCCGCCCTGATGATTTGATTGGTCCGAACAGCTTTGGTTCGAGCGTACTTGCTTCTCAACGGATCAAGTCCAGACCGAACTTGCCGACCTCAGATGTTGTGGGCGGGGCTAAGATCGGCTGGCATCAGGCTATATTATCTGGGGATCTCGTGTGAATTAGTAATCCCCCCCCACACACACACACACACATCTGAATTTCATGTGGCGCATTCGCACGGGATAATAAGCGAAGCCTGTGATTTTACTCAGATTTACAGACTTATCTCTCGGATATGATGTCAATAGGCTATTGCTAATAGGCTATAGGTCTAGCTGTATGATGTATCATAAACAGAAGAATGTTCCTTACCGAATCATGCATCTCCATCTAATCATTTTTCTGATGATTTTCAGCCTTATCTTTCTCTAAATTGTATAGTTGTGGTGTAGGTATAGCGATATGACCCAGTGCCCAAATTACTATCAAAACACAACGAAATTCTTGCGAAAGATGAATAAAAAAGCGCACAGGAAACAAAAACCTTGAAAAACTTATAAACAACCCCGCCAAATCACAAAGACTGAATCTGAACGAGTTTCATTGCAGGTTTGAAGAACCCGTTCTCACGTCTCACTCTGTAGAGGATCCACTGGAGGCAAGTTGTAGAGAAGAGCCGAAGTGCAGTTTATTACAAGCTAAAACATGAAACAAAACCATGAACGCGACGCTTACCAACAGTGCTTACAGGGAAACAAACCTTGAACAAGTCACACGGCAAACACGAGGGTTTAAATACACACTTGTGAACTTGTGAACAATGAACAGACGATTAACCAATGACAAGACACATGGCAGGATCACATGACAAAACACAGAAACATGATAATCAATCAAAACGTTTATTTCAGACTCAAGGTCCAAATCTTTAGCCTGGTAATACCAAACTCTGCTTGCTAACTTCGCTTTGCTTTGTAGACAGTGTGGCCCTGTCCCAAATGGCACACTCCGGACTTGTGGACTTCCTCAGAGTCCACACTTCGGTGACGTCATGTAGTGCAGATGTAACCCCTCCACCCGGGTCCTACTCGGCCCGCTCTCTGCGGGCATCGAACCCGGGTCTCCGGCGTGAGAGTCAGGCGCTCTAACAAGGAGGCTAAAGACTGCAGCCCCTAGCGTCTGTCGCTAGAGCGCCTATTGAGATCAGAGGAGTGAGGTTTACTCGCACAGCGACTACTAGCTGGCCTCCGTTACACAGACCTATAGGGCCCTTAGCGCGAGTCCGCGAGGGCGCATTGAGAGGTATTTTTGGGACAGACTCGATCGTCACGCCGGAAACAGGAAGATGGTCTGATTGTTGTTATGGACAGGAGCTACAGGTTCGGGGAAATATGCTGCCTATTGTTGTGGTGTTTACATATGACTCAGTAAAGCCCTGACATTCTGTTCTATTTATTTAATGAATCATAATGCGATCGTATTATTCAGTTCGCTATTATTAGCCTATGTTTGAGACATCAACGACTGGTCGATGACCATAATGTTTGTATAAACTTGTCATAAAAACCGTAATGATAATTACACTTAAATATTTTCTTCTCAGCCATGTTAACAATTGTCCGTGAGCGAAATCTCCTCCCATCTGTTGTCTGATTGGCCTTTCGCAAGGATTCCTGGGTAGAGCTTGCATCTATGAGGGCTTCGCAGAAGACCGCTTCAAGGGTACACAGGGGGCGCTGCTGAGCACACTTCAGAGCGTTAACATGCTAAATGGGACGGCCTACGGACTCGGCGAGCACACGCAATTTAAGTCCACGAGACCGAAAGTCCGCATGAAGTGCGCCATTAGGGACAGAGCCAATCTGGCATGTCATCATTGAAAAGTGTTTTCTTTCTCGCGGGGGGGCGCTTGTCTGAAGTATAAAATCATTGGTTACCCGTAAGCCAATCATATAACGTTTGGTTATGACATGTGTTATTCGCCTGCTCAGCCGCATCGAACTTCCACTGTAAACACATGTATGATGCGAAAACGAAACCATCGAGCGAAATACCGGCGTCAACATGGCTGACCGAGGTTTGCTGCCGCTTAACCGGATCCTCCATGAGTGCAACCAAGGGGGACGCAATCACAACTCTCGCCTTGCCGATCTTTGGCCTGCCCAGTTTCTCGCTGTCGATCGGTAATATTTGATAAATTAAACTTTTCTCAAAACCTGTCGGGAGTAGGGCCACGACATCACTACCATTCAAA
>NW_026607375.1:37500-45000 GCF_029890125.1 Rhinichthys klamathensis goyatoka
AAATGAATCGATTGCATGAAATAAAACTCCAATTAGCTGAAGGAAGAGGTGAGAGAAGCGAGCGCTCATCTTCCCGTCGTTCCTCGGGGTCAGTCGCCGCTGGACACTAACAAGCGTTAGAAGTTACAGTAGAAATATAAAGCACGAGGATCCGTCATCGACCGCGTGTCTGTAAACCAGCGTTTTAATTGTGACGGTTCGTTCACTCCCTCGATCCCTCGTTCCCGGCTTCCGCCCCCTCAGAAACACTTTCTTAAAGGGATAGTTCACCCCAAAATGAAAACTCTGTCAGTAATTACTCTCCCTCATGTTGTTCAACCCCGTAAGACTTTCGTTCATCTTCAGAACACAAATTAAGATATTTTTGATTAAATCTGAGAGCTGGATCACTCCTCCATAGGCTTTTCTCTAATTGAAACTTGCCAGCCCAGAAAGTTATTAAAGACATCGTTAAAATAGTCCGAGTGACTACAGTGGCTCAACCTTAAGTTTATCAAGCGACGAGAATACTTTCTGTGCGCAAAAAAAACAAGAAAAATAACGACTTTATTCAACTATTCATGTCCTTCTCTGTTGGCCTCGAGCAGTGATGGGAATAACGGCGTTATAAATAAACGGCGTTACTAACGGCGTTATCTTTTTCAGTAACGAGTAATCAAACGAATTACTGTTTCCCCCGTTACAACGCAGTTACCGTTACTGTCAAAAAAAATGTGGCGTTACTATAATTGAACTCACTGAAGCGGTTTTCATCCAAGTAGGCTCTCTCTCCACCATATGACCTGCAAAGTTTTTTTCTCTGGTGTGTGTGTGTGTGTGTGTGTGTGTGTGTGTGTGTGTGTGTGTGTGTGTGTGTGTGTGTGTGTGTGTGTGTGTGTGTGTGTGTGTGTGTGTGTGTGTGTGTGTGTGTGTGTGTGTGTGTGTGTGTTTATGAGGCGCCGGAGTGGACAAAAGCGAAGCGAACGGCGCGAGCGCGCTCAATGCGCGAGAGAGACCGAGTGTGTCCGAGAGCGCGCTCAACAGTTGCGCAAGAGAGACCGAGGGTGTCCGAGCATTATATAGTTTGTTTATAAATAATTGACACATATCAGCAACGTTAATTAATTTACATGGTTATACAAATAAAATCAAAAAAATTACCTTCAGGGGACGTTCTGTTTAGGTTATAAAATAAACCCGAAAATAACCTGCAGGGAACATTCACAGAAAACATCTTTGTTTGACCGGTTGTAAACACGTGCGGCAAACATGTCTAGAATTTGGCTTAAATAACCTCTGATGATGACGTTCGCTATAGGTTATAAAAATAAACCCCCAAAATATTATATTTTAGTTTTATAATTTTTTTGGGTAAATTGTTCAGTATTATATTGAGAGAGCACTTGTTAAACTGTTTACTTTTGTTAGGAAGAAAATACTTAGTCTACAGTATGTCTAGTTGTGAAGTTGTGTAACAGTTTTATCGTTTTAATATGCACAAAGAGTATGTATATTTTTTATTATTATTTATTCATTTTTGGTACATTTCTTAAGAAGCATCATTTATTTTTAAACGTATTTGTTGGCCAGTTGGGGTCTGTGCGATATTAAGTATAAACAGGGTTCTAAATTAACACCCGCCAACCCGCCAAATGCGGGTTAAAATTCATTTTGGCGGGTGTTAATAAAAACTTACTAGCCAGTTTGGCCGGTGATGCATAAGGTTCTGTTCTCGGTCATTTATCCCCCTGGCAGTACTTCCTACATTCCCCATAAACACTGTGCCGTAATGCTACGTGATGACGTTTCATACGCCCATTGGCTGCGCGCAGTTTGCAGTGAAACCAGCGCGAGAAATGATCATGGAAACAAACGGAGCGTACGCGTCCGTCCACCAGAAAACACAAGGAAGATGAAGAACGAGCCAGAGCAGGGAGCAGACTGAAAGAGGAGGGAGCTAGTAAAGTAGCTAAAGTAAAAAGTTAAGATTAAACTAAATGCGGCGGTGGTTGGGACAGACTTCTGGGTTTAAATTTAAATGTCGTTTAACGAGAGATAGCCTACGTTATTTTTTTTAAGTTTAAGGTTTTTGTCATTATTTCTTACAAGCTTATACATTAGGCAATAGCCTATACACAACAAGCTTACTATATATCTTAAGGTTTTCTTTTAGTTGAAAACATTAAACAATATGTGTAAACAAAATATATAAACAACAAAAGCATTTAAGCTCAAGCAGCGCAAACGGGGAAAAAAACGAAAAAAAAAAGAAGCAGACTGCGCAGTTATCCTACAGAACGTAGTCAGCATACTCGAGTCAGCATATGATTATCGTATTTTTATTGTTTCACGTTCATGTTGAGAAAAACAATAATATCCACATGCTCGAGTGAGAAAACGCGCTGCGCTGACACACGTTGCAGAGACGCGCGCGTGTGTGTGTGTGTGTGTGTGTGTGTGCAAAGTGAAGTAACAGCACTTTGCGTTTTCTGTTCTTAAACCTGTCTCCCTCAACGAAACTTAAAGGAAGCATATGTCAAAATCATTTTGCTACCAGAAGATATCGGGGTACAGCTGCTTCCTCAGTCGACTGCTGTTTCTTTGGATTTCATGTGATTTCTCATTGTGGTGGTGATATTATGATGATAATAATAATAATAATTAATAATTGATTTAACGTAATTCCATTTTGTAATAGGCTATCATTTTCATCTAAGTAATTCCAAACTTCGCGAGGCAGACAACGACAATATGTGATCAAAAACACAATCCACTTGTTAAATGCTCCACCCAGTGCATTTAATTATAACTGCGAAAAAAAATTGAAGAAAAAAAGTATTAGTATTTTATTTTTTTAATAATAATTACAGAGCGAAAATTCGAATATTCGTGCACATCCCTAATAGAGATAGATCCCAAACTTGAAATGAAATGTTTGCACTTTCTGTCTTGTATTGTACTTTTTATGTGTTTTTCATGCCAACAATGTTAATAAAATTATCAAATGCATTCAGTGGCACTCATAATTTCTCTTATTTTCACCGGAAAAAATTTGGCTAGTGGAAATTCTAAATGGCTGGTAACTTTAGAAAGTTGCCAGCCACATTGGCTGGTGATCAAAAAAGTTCATTTAGAACCCTGAGTATAAACCATCTATAATGTTTTATTGTTCTACTGCTAATATTTAGAATAATATATTGAATTTAATAGGCGTCTCTCACATTGTCCCACAGCAACATTAATTTAACATATTTAATACTGGGGCATCCAAATTATTTGACATAGGCCTATTTGAATTTTTTTTTTAAAGTAACGCAATAGTTACTTTCTCTGGTAATTAGTTACTTTTATAATGATGTAACTCAGTTACTAACTCAGTTACTATTGGTGAGAAGTAGCTAGTAACTATAACTAATTACTTTTTTTAAGTAACATGCTCAAAACTGGCCTCGAGTGAGTTCACGAGAGCCACGACACACACACACACACACACACACACACAGTGGGCCTCTGAGTTGTATGTCACATGTAGGCTCACTATTGGCCGACGCTGGTCATGTGTGTGTGATGTGTGTGTGACGTACAACACAGAAGCGCTGCGCAGTTACACTACGTGAACTCACTCAGAGACCCACTGTGTGTGTGTGTGTTTGTGTGTGTGTGTGTGTGTGTGTGTGTGTTTGTGTGTGTGTGTGTGTGTGTGTGTAGTGGCTCTCGTGAACTCACTCAGAGGCCCACTGTGTGTGTGTGTGTGTGTGTGTGTGTGTGTGTGTTTGTGTGTGTGTGTGTGTGTGTAGTGGCTCTCGTGAACTCACTCAGAGGCCCACTGTGTGTGTGTGTGTGTGTGTGTGTGTGTGTGTGTGTTTGTGTGTGTGTGTGTGTGTGTGTGTGTCGTGGCTCTCGTGAACTCACTCGAGGCCGACAGAGAAGGAAATGAATAGTTGAATAAAGTCGTTATTTTTGTTTGTTTGTTGCGCACAGAAAGTATTCTCGTCGCTTGATAAACTTAAGGTTGAGCCACTGTAGTCACTCGGACTATTTTAACGATGTCTTTAATAACTTTTCTGGGCCGGCAAGTTTCAATTACAATAGAAGCCTATGGAGATTTAATCAAAAATATCTTAATTTGTGTCCCGAAGATGAAGGAAAGTCTTACGGGGTTGAACAACATGAGGGAGAGTAATTACTGACAGAGTTTACATTTTGGGGTGAACTATCCCTTTAAAGGGCCGGTTGATTATGATTTCACTTTTCTAGCTGTAGTTAGTGTGTAGTGTTGCTGTTTGAGCATAAACAACATCTGCAAAGTTACAACGCTCAAAGTTCAAAGCAAAATCACTTTTTAAGGACTACAACAAACGACTACACGACATTCCTCCCGGGTTTGTGACATCACAAACCTTAAAATTTACATAAACCCCGCCTCGCAACAAAGGCCTCTATATGGCTCTGCTAAGAACGAGCTGTTGAAGCTCCGCCCCCTGTGCCGGGAGCAGCAGCTCATTTGCATTTAAAGGGACACAACGCATTTTTGCTCACCCTTTAAAAAAGAGAATTTTAACATGCTATAAAAAATAATCTGTGGGCTATTTTTAGCTAAAGCTTCACACACACACACACACTCTGGGGACTTATTTTACATCTTGTGGAAAAGGGGCATATGATAATACCACCCCTTTAAGATGCTTTTTGCTCCTGGTGTCTCAAATGAAGTTAGCGATTATTAATGGGCCTCAAACTGTAAAGCAGCCTCTCGTTCTCGTCTCGCTGCAGCAATAAAGCCATTTCCCTCCACCGCTCGCGATCTCAAGCCGCCGTAATCACATTTTCTTTATATTAAATTCCCTGAGACATACATATGTATACACAGTTCGTCTGGCTGGATTACTCCATCTCGGGGTTATTATTTCTCCTCGGCGCATGAAGAAGAAGGAACGCGCGAGTGTTATGTGCTTTATGTTGGTGCCAGCTGTTGTAATCGACTGCAGCTTTCCATTTGATATTGCTGTCTACAGACTTGTAAATGTATCACTCAAATTGAAATGCTGCTAACAACTTCCTTCAGCTCGTCTGGTGTGTTGAACTCTGTGTTATCTGTCCCTGAAACGCCTGACATTTCTTTCACTGGGTGTGAAATCTCAGCTTTTTTAATATCATGCATATGTGGGTCAATCTCACAAACGCACGTCCAGGTCACATTTCTGCCCGAAATCTAAATGAAATAAAAAGGTTACACTTTATTTTATGGTGGCACATTTTACTTACTCAAATAACTACTACTGTACTTGCATGTTACGGTTAGGGTTAGTTATTGTAATTATGCATAATTTACTGTTATTACTACACGTAGTAATGTGTAACTATGTGACCTTAAAATAAAGTGTTAATGAGAATAATTGTAATAGTAGAAGAGAGAATAAAGCCCATTTTTTGCATGATTAAGATTTTATTGTAAAATAATGTATTTGAATAATGTGAATTTTTCACTTTTTTGTCAGTGATGATTCTCATTTCTGTGAGAATTTATTTGTATTGTTTAAATCAGAGTACATTTAAAGCAGTACACAAGTAAAATAATTTAAATAATATTCATTGTGTGCATTATAAATCAGGAGGATATTGTGTGTAGTCCGAGCCAGTGTTGTTTGCTCTGTGTTTTAAGTTCAAAAATCCTTAAAATAAAGTATATATATATATATATATATATATATATATATATATAAAGAAATCAAGAGGATATTATTGTGTTTAATTGTTAATAATGGGCAAAAAAAACCTCGATACTAAAACAGGCCTTGCTTTATTTTGCATAAAGAACATTTCAGTAACACTTTACAATGGGCTAACAATACCTCTACAGCATTTATTAATCTCATTTAATGTTACTAATACATTTTTAAATGTTGTATCAGTTAATATTATTTAATGCACATGAACTAACAATGAATAGTTGTATTTTACAACCGTTAACAGTATTAGTATATGTATTGCTCATGCATGTTGCATTATAATATATTGCATTATATAATGTGTGTGTTCCTGACGGCAGGTTTCTGGACTCAGTTTGTCAGTTTGATGGTCATTTTGAGCTAATATGAAGACATTTCTAGTGCAGCTCCTGTAAAACAGTGTTTTTTGGGACTGTTTCTGTCTGAGTTCGAGTGCTTTTCTGGCATGCGGAGCGCCGGCCGCTGATAATGCTGACAGTGAACAGTGTGGAAGAACTGAACGTCCTCTTCTTACTCCTTTATTCTGGTGCAGGACTCAAACCCAGAGCGCTGTAGTTCCTCATGAAGTGACAGGATCTTCTGAAGCGATGAGGATCTGTGTTGAGCTGGAGTTACATGAAGGACATCATTATCAAATCATTTTTGACATTTATTTGATCAAAAATACAGTAAAAAGTTAGTTGAGTTACATGAGGATCCGCCACTCAAGCCTTTATACTGGAGGCCCAAAACAACCTGAAACAATTATAATGCCGGCCTACAGTTTGGAATAATTATAAAATAATATTTTATATTTATTTGATCAAAAAATACAGTAAAACAGTGACATATTATTATAATGTAAAACATCTGTTTTCTATGTGAATATACAGTAAAGTGTAATTTATTCCTGTGATCAAAGCTGAATTTTCAGCATCATTACTCCAGTCTTCAGTGTCACATGATCCTTCAGAAATCACTCTAATATGAGGATCTGATGCTCAAGACACATTTATGATTATTATCAGTGTTGAAAACAGTTACTTATCAAACTCTATTTCTGTCATTTAAAAGTGTTAAAGCATTAATTCACCCCCAAAATGACACAATGTACTTCACAATGGAGTTATTATGAAAAACACCATCAATAACAGACGTCCATATGACTCGAGGATTATATTCCTCATATGAAGCTTGATGCACTGTTAAATCTTCAAAAGTAAAGGTTGAATTAACAGAATTTTGGTAATTCGTTTAAAAAATGTCCCATTGTTTAATGCATTAGCTAAAGTGACTGTTGTTGAGTTGCTCAGTCTTTTCTTCTCTGTAATCCCGTATATCGAGTGAAACGCTTCTGGAACAAGAACAAATGTGGGCGGGGCTTGATTGTGTCCGTGGGGAATTGATTGGATGGTTGTGGTTTGCTATTGGCTGATCTCATGTGAGTGACAGGTTATAGCCCCGCCCACATCATTAGAGAAGAGATTCTGCGAGAGGAACTGATTCTGATTCAATATTATTAACACAATAATAATGATGTGCACCAATAAATCATTTAGAATAAACACTGCAATATTCCATTAAAAAATAAGAACTGTCAACTTTGATTTCACGGTGACTTTAAAGCAGAGTTGTGAACGGATACACTGTCCCTTTAAGACTCAGATGTGAGCTGAAGTTTCCTCACATTCAGTCACACGGTCGTGTTTAAAAGCCCATATTTAATCTGGCCTTTCTGTGACGCAGTGGAATCAATGATCCGTGTTGTGAAATCATCATTGATCCAGTGTTTGTGTCGCTCGATGCTCCTGAT